>NC_137967.1:3040436-3267048 GCF_963924665.1 Micromys minutus | reverse complement strand
GTTTCTAATTGATTGATTTCAGCCATGAGATTCATTATTTCTTGCCGTCTACTCCTGGGTGTTTTTTTCTTCTTTTTTTTCTAGAGCTCTTAAATACATAGATTATTTGTCAGTATTAGAGGTCCCCGACTTCCTTTGAGTGTACTTAGTGTGCTGGAATTTCCTCTTAGCGCTGCTTTCGCCATGTCCCATACTTTGGGCCTGTTGTGCTCACATTTCATTGAACTCTAGACAGTCTTTATTTCTTTACGTCTTCCCCGACCCAGAAATCAAGGCTTGGTTCAGTTTTCATGACTACGTAGGCTTTCTGTTGTTTCTGTTGTTGTTGAAGTCTGACAGGGTACAAGGAGTTATTTCAATTTTCTTATATCTCCCGAGGCTTGCTTTGTGACGGAGTAGATAGATGGTCAGTTTGGAGACAGTTCCATGAAGTGCTGAAAAGAAGGTATATTCTTTTGTGTTTGGATAAAATGTTCTAAAAATATGTTAGGTTCATTTGCTTCATAACCTCTGTTAATTTCATTATTTATGCTTTGTTTCTGTTTGGTTGACCTCCTGGTGCCTGGGAAATGTTACTGATCCCCCCAAAACACAGACAGGAGCCCATCTGGTGCAACTCACAGCAGGGTCTTTATTCTATTCAAGCTTGCCCCCTCCCCCAACGCACCATTGTCATGCAGGACAGTTTCCCAGCACACACGGGAGACCTGGATGTCTATGGTTTTACTCCAGGAGATCCTACACTCTTAAGACATTTGCCATATATGCATTGTGGGCATTCACATAGATAAATATTGGGGGGGGGGAGTCTGGAAAAACATTAAAAATTTTTTTTGTGTTTTTTTTTCTTCTTTTACTAATAGAGCTGAGATCAAGGGTGTGCACTAAGACATTCTTTCTTGCAATAAAGACCTGGATCAGTCAAAGGGGGGGTGAGTGAGAAGTGTTGTGTGGAGTGGGGGTGTATCTCCAGCCATACCCATCCTCTGAGTTGTCAAAGTCTTCAAGGGTCCATCCGGAGCTCTTCAGCGGATAGACCTGAATCTTAAGCATCCTTTGGACCTTGGGTGGCAGCTACCATGGCAACTGGAGCTTCAGCTACTGCTAGGCCAGTCTGGACTTCAGCTGCTGCAGATTCACCAGAGTTTCCAGCTGCAACAGGGGCACGGCCATGAAGCAGGCCTTCTTGCAGACTACACCCGGCACCATCACAGGCCTGATCGGTGTGCAGAGAAGATTCTTGTGGCAGTGAGTTTGGGAATGGAGTCCACACTCAATGTGCCTGTACTCACAGACCCTTCGTTGGCAGAGGCAACGACAGGTTAGGGACCAGGAAAATGGGTTCACTCAGAAACAGCTTCAGAGCTTCCGTTTGTCTCTGGCAGTCCTTCTGGAACATCCCGGGGATTCTTCTGCTTGTACTTAGTCTGGTTGTTCTTGAGCCAGGTATGAAAAACAAGAGACATCAGATTGTCAGGAGCCACCATAGGACAAGCTGATAACTAGCAGATGATCTTCCTGAAATGACTTCAATATAGATTAATATCTACGACAAAGCTCTTGAAGGCAGGGCTCAGGAGAAAATCAGTTTAGGAAAGAGTCCTGCTATTAATGTGCTTTTTCTGTTGTCATTAAACACATATGACAATCACTAGGTATTGAAAGACCAGGATAAATCCTGACCCCCCCCCCCAACTGGTAAAGTAGAAGACCCCTAGCAAGTAGAGTAGAGCCAAACATGTAGGATAGCTGGTTCAGTGATTCTGTTTCAGGAGCTGACTGACCATAAAACCATAAAAGTTAAAATAACACCTTATAAACATTCTTGAGAAACCGGGTGTTTCCATTGCGATTCTTCACTGGTAATTTTGGCATTTTCCAATGATGTACTCCCTCCCCCCTTGGTTGTGGTTTTATCCTTTAAAAACCCCTTCTCCCAGCTGCTCAGGGTCAGACTCGTCTACCCCTGCGTGGGATATGAGTCTCGACCCCAGTGCACTGGTTCATCAATAAACCTCGTGTAATTGCAGCAAGGAAGGTCTCTCATGAGTTCTTGGGGGGTCGTGTTATCCTGAGACTTGAGTGAGGGTCTCCCCTCTGTGGGGGGTCTTTCAGTATTTACCCCTTTGAGCAGATCAATGAAGATGTTCTGTCTGGTAGTGATGCCATATAGACAAATAGATTTCTTAATTCTTAATGATGATCCTATAAGAATTCCTAAAATTATATCAATATTTACTAAGCTCTTCTATAGTTGGACGGGTATTAGGTTCTTTTCTGATAGGACTACATTAACTCTGCCAGGCTCCCATGTGTCACCTGTGAATTGCTTCTAGAATAGTAACCAGACTTTCTACTACTCAGTGCATGTCTCAGATTGTAAAATCATTAACTAAAGGTTATAAAAAGGGAACTAATGATTTATTATAGGAACTAGGACAGAGGATAAAGTATTGATTGGCTGGGTTTATCTATACAAAGCTTCACCAATAACTTAGTTACTGTTTCTTGACTTTCAGTGAACCTGTGGAGCTGAGACAGGTGATGAATGTTTATCCTGATAATTACTCCTGACGGATCTGCACGTAAACATTCTCTGCTGTAAACTCATTCCTTTTGTGGGTTGAACGTTTGGTGAGCTTTTATCAGGTGATCCTGCACCTGCGTAAGTGCAGAGGGCGAAGAGTCAGAACTGAGCTGAGGAGAACCTTCTGGAAAGAACACATTTTAGACAAAGAGGCTCAAAGAAGATTTTTCCCTCGTCCCCCCCTTTACATTCATCCCCCACATCCTGTTTTTCTTTTCATAGGAAACTTTTTACAACTTAGTAATAAACACTATAATCACCTTTTAAAGTGTCCCTTTTCTTTCTGTGACTTCCAACTGGCTGGCTGAAAGTTAGAGCAGCTGCAGTTCCTGCTGAGCTAGAACAAAGACCCCACACTTAATCCCCACCCCACCCCCACCTGCAGCTTTTTACCCTCACAAAGAGCAAGAAAGTTTTAGGGTTTTTTAGAAGTTGTCATCAGGGGCTGGATGGTTAAGGAATGTGCCCAAGGGGGGTGGAGAGAAGGCTCAGTGGTTAAGAGCACTGACTGCTCTTCCAGAGGTTCTGAGTTCAAATCCCAGCAACCACATGGTAGCTCACAACCATGTCCCGGAGACCATCAGTCTTTAAAGCCATGCCAGAGTCCGACTCTGTTCCCGTCTAAACCTTCATTTCTACGAGATTGTGGTAAGGTAGAATGTGTGTGGCCTGACATCAAAAGACCAGGAAGATTCAGCCAGTGTGTCTTATGGGTTCTGAGGCCTAGGTCTCTGAGACCCTGCCGGGGAATAATGTTCATCTACCTTGGTACCGGGGGGGGGGGGGGGGGGAGCAGAATGGGAGATTTGGCCCTTGGATGCATGTTTATCCACCGTCCACAACTGTCTAAGCTGCCCTGAGCATTTAAGAAGCACAGAGTTCAGGTGCCTGATGGGGGAGGAGAGATTGTGGCTGTTGGAGAGAAAAAGGGACAGGCAGACGGTGATCTCATACCCCATCACACCAATCAATAATGACAGCGCAAACGTTCCTCCGGGTTTGGGTACATGCACTGATCGAAGTGTTCCTGCAGCAGGAGCTTTTGTTCCTTGGAGTGTGGTGAGCCTTAGATACGGCTTCTGGGATATTGGCAAGAATATTTACACTGGGCTGGGAAGGCAAGGGAGTGGGCTCAGATAAGAATATTTACATTTGGGCCAATACAAAGCTCCGGGGAAACACAGCTAAGGAAAGTGAGGCTTTCTTCTCTCTTGATAAGCCCCTAGGTACCGAGACCATGGGACTTTGTTTATTGCCTTGTTTGACTACTTTGTGATCTAAGTAAATCACACATACCTAGAATGCTATAAAAGCAGACTGGGAAAAAATATAAACCCACCTCAGCTTCAGCACTGGCTGGAGTCATGTTATAATGCTGTCTGTCTGTTCTTTAATCCCCATTCCCTCCCTTTAAACTGTGTTGACCGGCTGAACAGGCTTGGTCCTTGGAGTACATGGTGAAAGACCCCCGCTTAGCAACAGTAAATGCCATTTCTGTAAGGCTGTGCACACACGGGGCAGGCTAGGTCAGGGTCCCAGGTGGCCAAGCAAGATACCGGTGGGCGGCCAGCTTGCAATAGACAAAGAAAGGAAGACATTCAGACAAGCCCAGCTTTCAGATAAGCTGCAGCCCCCGACTGGTACCAGGAGTTGCTTCCTTGGAGCCATATTTCTGCCACCGTTCCCACACTTAGATAAGCCCAAAGCAATTATTCTCAGAAGCTGTAACCCCGGCTGGTACCAGGAGTTGTGTCCTTAGAGCCATATTTTTGGGCTCACTCCCTGGCCTCATTTAAACTAACCAATTAAAACCCTGTTACTATGCTTCTGCTTCTGTACTTCACTTCTGCCCTCCAAACCCTATAAAAAAGAAACTGTCCCTTGGTCCAGCGCGCCAGTCCTCTGAATAGGCTGTCGCCCACGGACGTCTGTGACCAATAAAACCCTCTTGCAACTTGCATCCAGTGGTCTCGGCTGATTCTTGGGTCCTGGGGTCTCCTCAGCTAAAGGTCCTCGTAACGAGGGTCTTTCACATGGTACGTACTTTCAGCTGATTCCTTGGAGCCACAAGGCCAGCTTGTCAGTCATATTTATCAGACAGCACCATAGGTCCTAGAAAACCTCGAAAACAGATCTCACTGAGGACATTGAAGGGGTCGATAACTTGGATGCACTGAGAGTCTTCTCTGTGTTGGTAAAACCTGGGCCCATTTCAGGGCCTGGGTGCATTCCTTTTTAATTATTTATTATTTTTTAATATGAGTACACTGTAAGCGTCTTCAGACACACCAGAAAAGGGCATCTAATCCCATGACAGATGGTTGTGAGCCACCATGTGGTTGCTGGGAATTGAACTCAGGACCTCTGGAAGAGCAGTCAGTGCTCTAACCACTGAGCCATCTCTCCAACCCCACTGGGTGCTTTCCTATACTTGATTTTCTTGATGATCCTTGGGACTCTTGGTGACATAAGAACCTTTCAGGGACTGAAAGACTTGATTGCCTTGGACTTCTTGGGGACACTAGGGGACTCTGACACATTTGGAAAGGTAAGTTCCTTGCAGGATATTGAGACACATCTGGAAACTGGGTGCATTTGAAGACATTTGGAATTCTGGATGCAAGGAGGGACCTTGGGGCAAATGAGGGTTCTGAACTTAATTGGAGCACGTTCCTATTGGAGAACCTGGGAAAAGGAAACAGGTCAGAAAACTTCCAGAGGCTGCCCATCATTCCTACCCAGCAGGGATCAGTTTGGAGCCTCAGGCTTTCTGACCACTTGCCTCTGTCTCCCATGCCTATAAGTAGCCTCAACATAGCAACAAATGTGCAAACAGCTCCTGTATTTACATGAATTGCAGGGAGGCTGGCAATGGGATGTCCTCCCCCAATGTTTAAGTCTTAGATCTCTGGAGGGGGTGAGGTGGGGACAGGTGGGTGGGGGACCACCCTCTCAGGGCCAAAGGTGAGGGGGGATGGGGTGAAGAACTCTGGGGGGGTAGGTAATGGGGCAATATTTGAAATGCAAATAAATAATTTTATAAGAAATAAGTTGGGGGTCCTCTTCCTTTCTGCCTGACTGTCTCCAACCAAGGAGTAAAGAGCCACAGAACAGGCAATATCCAAGTGACCCCATTCCCTCTTCCTCATCTTCTATACAAGAGAGTTCATGGTCTAATTGTCCTGGATGTCTGCAGACTCTTAGGTCTAATCCAGATCCACCCTAGTATTGAAGCTCCACTCCAAGGCCTTGGCCTTAATTGAATCTCTACCCAGGATGATTCCTCTCGCATCCCCTTACATCTAGCAAACATCTCCAACCTGTGGCTACACTCAAGTCTGCAGCCACACCTTATGGAAAACTGGCCAGGTGGAAGACACCTTTTTGGTTTTTTTTTTTTTTTTTTTGAGACAGGGTTTCTCTGTATGAACTCCCTGGCTGCCCTATAACTTGATTTGTAGACAAGGCTGACCTAAAACTCCCAGAGATCCACATGCCTCTGCCCACCCCACCCAGTGCCTGAATTAAAAGTGTGTACCAACCACACCACACCCCTTTTCCAGGTCTCCTGCCCTATTATAGTGTGAGACTGAAATTGAGCCTTAACTACTGGGAGACTCCCATGAATGAGACAAGAGATCAGTGATCGATGCAAACACAAGAAGTTTATTTTCTGGCACTCTGGGGTCAACCCTCAATCAGCCCCTCGTAGCGAGTGACTGGAATGGCTATAGTAAGTGGTTTTTATACTTTTTAGGAGTACAGGTTACATCAGCAAGGTTACAGTTTAAACTTACTGGCTAAGCATATTGACCTTTGAATCTATTGGCTATTGAGCATATGACAGGCATCTGAACTCTCTCTGGGACCAGAGGGTCAGGTGACTACCAGTCAGTACATTCTGCCATTTTTCAAGAATGTTCCTGCCCCTCCCAAGAACTGTGGTGGAGAATGGAACTTGGCCTAGCCGTGGTCCGAGGCTGGAAGCGGATACATGGCCTAGTCTTGACCTAAGGCGGTGGGTGTAAGGCTGGCCAAAGCTCCTAGGATCCTTCAATAGCACCATCCAGAAGAAATTGGTCCTTCACTATTACAATCACCTCAAGAAATTGGTCTCTTCTCATCCCGCTTCCCAGGGCACCTGCTCACACCTGCCCACTGCTGTCACCTTGTAATTCTCCCTTTTCTCCTTCTTTAAATTGAGGCAGGGTCCCTACACATGTACCTGATTTCCTGGGCCTCACTGTACAGACAAGCCAGGCCTCATTATCACAGAAACCCACTTGCCAAGTACTGGGATTAAAAGTGTGGTCCACATACCCAATATGGTTACCCCTTCTAGATGAAGGGTCTGCTCAGCCATAAACCTTCCTGGCTGTCACACTTTGGAGATCTAGGCCATCCAGAGCCTCACTCTGGTCCCAGTGTCATTGGAGATCCCATTGTGAGTTCTCCTAGTCCTGCACACATTTAAGGGGAAGGAAATCAGGGAATCTCCACAGTCCCTATGTGCTATATAGTCAAGCCTCTTCTCTTTGGAATCCCATCCACAGGAAACTAGGGCTGCATCTGTCAATCACCTTCTCAGGGAAACAGTTCTACTCTGCTTCTAGGCTTCCTGCCCATTTCTACCTCTTACTGAACACTCCTTGGAGGCCAACAGCATGTTGTCTTCAACAACCCTGTCTGTACCCTGGCAGCTGGGGGAGCCACCCAGCATTTCTAACTGGCCCCCGAGCTCTCTGCAGACATCATACTCTCTCCTGATTCCCCTAGGTTCCTGTACATAAGGTTCAAGTTGTTGGCTTGTTGCTAGGGCTTGGTTTCAGTCCACAGATTGTCCCTGGGCTCAATGGTCTTCAGAAGAAAATGCTGATGTCTTGTGAGGGAATAAAAACTTTTAACTGAGCTTCTTCCTTGGTGCTGCCTGCGAGGTGGCTGCCATCTATTTTGCGGCATCATGGCTGCCCTCCGGCCTCTGGTGAAGCCCAAGATCGTCGAAAAGAGGACCAAGAAGTTCATCAGGCACCAGTCAGACAGATATGTGAAAATCAAGCGAAACTGGCGCAAACCCAGAGGCATCAGACAACAGGGTGCGGAGAAGATTCAAGGGCCAGATCCTGATGCCCAACACTGGTTATGGGAGTAACAAGAAAACCAAGCACATGCTGCCGAGTGGCTTCCGGAAGTTTCTGGTCCACAATGTCAAGGAGCTGGAAGTGCTGCTGATGTGCAACAAATCTTACTGTGCTGAGATTGCTCACAATGTGTCCTCTAAGAACCGAAAAGCCATCGTAGAAAGAGCAGCACAGCTGGCCATCAGAGTCACCAATACCAACGCCAGACTATGCAGTGAAGAAAATGAGTAGATGGCTTGTGTACGTGTTTTGTGTTCAAATAAAACTACACACACACACACACACAAAGAAGCTTTTAACTGAAAACTTTTTAAACAGCACCAAGGAGCCTCAGTTTCCTTCTCAGGGGTCCGGCCACTCCCGGCTGCAGGAACACTGAAGCTCCACTGGTTTCTTACTTGGTCCAGACACTATCAGTGAAGACCTCAGATTATTGGGCCAGCTCCCGGGAAGCTTTCTTCACATCTACAGAGGATTAAAATTAACCACAGAGTTGAACGCAAATTTAGCCAAATAGGACCCTGTCAAACTCATTGCCAGAGAATTTGTCAATGATCATGTGAGATTCTGTGATCAACCTCAGCATTCTCTGGAAGAAAAAACAGTAGACTGAAAAAGCACTGTTTCGGTGCCTGTTAATTTAGTTAAGGGTTTGCCTACTTCATTGATTTACTTGAAGAACCAGCTCTTGGTTTTGTTGATTCCTTGAATTGTTCTTTTTATAAAGCCTTTTTTCATGTATGTGAGTGCACTGTCACTGTCTTCAGACACAACAGAAGAAGGCATCGGATCCCATTACAGATGGTTGTGAGCCACCATGTGGTTGCTGGGATTTGAACTCAGGACCTCTGGAAGAGCAGTCAGCGCTCTTAACCGCTGAGCCGTCTCTCCAGCCTGTTTGTTTCAGCCCTGAGTTCGATGGCTTACTCCCAGGAAATAATTGGGAGGGCCTGCTCAGCTTTACGCCTTCCCACTGTCCCTCCTTCTAGCCAGAATACCACCCACATGTTCTGCATGCACACCTTTAAAGAGAAATGAGTCAGGGAAGCTCTATAGTCCCTACTTCATACATTCAAGACTATCAACCACCTGTCATTCCTGTGGGGACATGCTCCTAGCTTACCCACAAAGTCTACAAAAGAAACTTTATGCCAAATCCACCCCATTTATCAGCAGGCCCTCCTATCTTTTCCATATTGTACTGGGAGTTAAAAGTCTACTCTGAAAGTCTGGTCTTTCTTCTCCATCAGGAAGTTTCCCAGCTTCTACCACCTGTTTAGGAAACCATCCTGCCAAGTAGCTCCACTCAGCCTGTTTAAACCATATGGAATCATGGCCACACTCAGGACATCTTTATTGAGCAGAGACGCACAGTACCATTTTGCTTGGGAGCTGAAAAACCTAACAGGGCGCTTGGTACTGCCCTGCAAGAAAGATGCATCTTCTTTGGTAAGTGACCATCTCAGAAAAATGTCCTCAACACAGCCTGCAGCCCATGGCTCCTGTTCGTTCCTCCCTATTGCTAGATCCTTTCTTTTGCTCTTCTAAATCATCCACCATTTGTCTACATGGCCGTCACCCTCCCGAATCTCACTATATAAGCCATGCTGGCCTGAAAATTGCAGACATCCACCTGTCTTGGTCTCCTGGGTGCTGGGATTAAAGGTGGAGGCAAACACAACCGGCTTTCCCCAGCCTTTATGCTGTCCAAGGGCCTGCTCAGCATTCCATGCTGTTCACTGATCAGTGTGTGCACGTGTGCACATGTGAATGTACGTGCACACAAGTCTAGAAGAGGGCAAAAGAGCCCTGAACTGAGGGTCCTGGAAATGGAGAGACACAGAACACATTTGCTGGGAACTGAACGGGGTGCTCTGAACCACTGCTGCAAGCACAGGAGTTTTTCGTTTTCTTCACGTCGTGATACATTGTAAAGCAGTAAGAGACACCCGTGGAATTGTATTAAGGTCACTTTATTGACAATAAAGTATAAATAACACAATAGATTAGTGCAACTCACTGATTAGGGCGAGTCCAGCAAAGTGTGTTAGTACATGGCTGGAAATCTCAACTCTAAGAAAAAAGACACAGGGAATGTTAAGTCTATGCTGGATGCCGTGAAGAAATGCTGTATCTAATAGCTGTAATGAGTCTGTACTCTATGCTATGCGTGTTGGTGTCAGCAGGCCTTGCGGTGGCCAGGAGGACAATATTGATGTGAGTGGCCTGTCCTTCACTTTAGTCCATGTTAATGTCTATGATCCTGGCTGTCTCTGTGAGCCTTGTCTGGGTCTATAATTCTCCTGCTGCTGGGGGCCATGTTTGTGGTCTGTGCTTTCTCAGGGAACCATGGGGATGCCCATGATACATGTTCCCACTGACTCTGAAGGGCAACAAAGATATGGTGTGGTTCCGATGTCTTACACACTCAGTTAAGAGTGAATGGCACAGGGCTGGAGAGACGGCTCAGTTTTACTCTAGCCTTTCCCGTCTGCAGCCTAGGTCTTGTATTCTTTTGGGGGGTGGGTGGGTAGAGGTTCCCCACAGGCTAGATCAATATTAGAGAAGATGAATTCCTGGTGTGGACGATTCGGGGGCTGAGTTCAGGAAGAAGGTTGACAACTGATGTTTGTCTGACGCAGGGAGAAGGTGGGTTCTGAATTCGGGGCAATCCTTCAAGGTCTGAGGAGAGGAGGAGAGCCCACTCCGATGGTCCCTCAGATTGAGACTGCAATGCGTGACACAGGAGACACATGTTTTTGGGAGGCCAGTCCTACCCTGCTTGCTTGATTCTCTGCTTCTGCTGAGGTTCACAAACTTGCTCTTCCTGAGCCATACCTCATGCAAGGGTTAATCAATGGAGAAGTTGGATCCCTGGTCTGGGGAGGCACTGGGTGGACTGAGTTGAGGACAGCAGACATCCAAACGTTTCTGGCACAAAAGAAGGCATTCTGCCAGAGGAAACAGCAAGGTCATGACATCTGGTGTCTGCAGGCCCTGTCCGAGTCAGGCCTCCCAGGCGGTTTTGAGCCTCCTTCTGTGCTCCCTTGAACCATGTCTAGAAAGACAAAGGAAAGCGGAGATCAGGAGAGGCCTGGCATACCCATTAGGTCCCAAATTTGAAGATGCTTGGTAAGAGGCTGGGCACTTGGTCTCTCTCCAGAACACATGAGGGAACACAAGGTTCCTGGACCTGAAAAATGGAGGCAGTAGGAGCCGCACATGAAACCCACAGATTAGGGAAATGTCTCTCAAGAGTCAGAAGCTTTGAGGAGAGCCCTGATGTCTATACCTCCCGGATACTCTGGGGAACCAGTGTGCCTCCCCAGTGTACCCAGACTGAGAGGCTACAGGGTATGCAAATCCGGCCCTGAATACACCTTCATCACCTTTCTACAACCTGGAACCGGGCCAAGGAGATAGTGTGCACGTGGGTGGTGGGGGAATGGCTGACTGACTAGGGGAAGGGGAGAGAGAAGAGGGACCAGACCTTGATCTTGTGATCCGTCAGCCCAAGCCTTTGAGCCAGTGCCGTGTGTTCGTGGGTCGGGTACTTGCACTTTTCAAGACGTTCTTCTGGGACTAGCATTTGTTCCTTGATGAACACAGTGCGCTCCACCCTCTCTGCCTTCTTGAATCATTGGGAAAAACTTGTGTGACAACCAAAGGTTCTTGGGAGGCCAGGAAAACCTGCTGACTTGGTAGACCTGAGGCACGTTGAGAAGCTTCAAAGTCCGGGATCACTGGCGATCTAAAGATTTTGTTCTTGGACTTACAGAGTGTCCTCCGATTATTTGTAGATCAGGTGGCAAAGGGAAACATTAGAGATCTTAGCATTACACAGAAACTTGGTCCCATTGGGAGACCTTGTAGCACAGGAGAACTTGGGAATAAAAGAAAAATACGCTCTTCCCGTCTTCCAGGACGGAGCATGGCCCACCCGGAGCGATGGAGAAGCCCGGTCTGCGCCCTCGGAATGACTGAGTGGGAAACAGCCACAGCAGCGGTGGCAGAGACCCCAGACATTAATCAAGCTCTTTGGGAAATGTAGCACTGACAATGTGAACTAAACTTCTCTACAAGATTTTATTGCTGTGAAAAAGTATGCCGAGCACCTACCCCACAGTGCGGGACAGTATGCTGCCAAGCGCTTCCGCAAAGTGCAGTGTCCCATCGTGAGCGCCTTACTAACTCCATGACGACGCACGGTCGGTCGTAACAACGGCAAGAAACTCATGGCTGTACGAATTGTCAAGCACGCCTTTGAGATCATCCACCTGCTCACTGGTGAGAACCCTCTGCTGGTCCTGGTGAATGCTGTCGTCAACAGTTCCCCCTCCCCCACCCCCAGAAGACGCATTGGGCAGGCCAGGACAGTGAGAAGGCAGGCTGTGGGTGTATCAGGTTATTTGGCTGCTGTGCACCGGGGCTCGTGAGGCTGCTTTCCGGAACAAGACCATCGCCGAGTGCCTTGCAGATGAGCTCATTAATGCTGCCAAGGGCTCCTCCAACTCCTGTGCCAATCAAGAAAGATGGACTGGAGCGTGTGGCCGAGTGTAACTGCTGATTTCCCAACTGCTGCCTAATAAAAACTGTGTGCTCTGGTACAATTCCACCAAAAAAAAAAAAAAAAAAAAAAAAAAAAAACCACATCAGGGCAGCTCTGCAGTCCCTAACTTCTGTACTCAGTCCTCCCTGTCAATCAATCCCTCTAGACCTTTTATACAGCATGAGGCTCAGGCCTTGGTGAACAGACAGAACCAGAGTAGCTGGACCAGTACCCAGCAGTCTCATCAGCACTCCTGTCTTTCATGAGCCCAGCACTCCTGTGGATCTCAGTGCTCACGTCTACGCTGAAAACTTGCAAAAAAAAAAAAAAAAAAAAAGCAAATTTTCTCAAGACCCTCAACCTCCAAACACACACACCATCTCCAGAACACTACCAAAGGACCTCCTCCCATAGCTTCTTCAGTCTTTCTTGAAGGTAACATCCACCCCCCAGCATACCCGCCACATAACAAACAATTTAAACAAATTTAACCTATCTGTCCACCAACCCAGCCCTAAGCAATATACTAGAAGAAAAACTCCAACCCCAACCCAGAGAGGGTAAAGACAACACACAAGAAAACAAAGTCCACATCAAGAAAGCCAAAGAAGGAAGGTGTGAGCTAACACCAATACTCTTCAAACAATTTCTTAAATCGAAACAGAAGGAACACTGCCAAATTCATTATATGAGGCCACAGTCAGGCTGATATCTAAGCCACACCAAGAAGCAACAAAATGAATTTCAGACCAATTTCCCTATAGATATTGATGCTAAAATACTCAAACCAAATTCAAGAGCATATCAAAAACATCAGCCCTCATTTTGAAATAGGCCTCATACCAGAGATGCAAGGATTGTTTAATGAATAAAAATCTATCAATGTAACCCATCATATAAACAAAGAAAAGGACACACGATCTTCTCATCAGGTGATGAAAAAGCCTGTGGAATAATTCAACACCCTTTTATGACAAAAGCCTTGGAAAGATCACAGATACAAGGTACAAACACAAGAAATGCAATACACAGAAAGCCGATTGTCCACATCCAATCAAATGGAGAGATGCTTACAGCAATTCCACAAAAATCAGGGGCAAGGAAAGGCTCTCCATATCTATTCACAAGGTACTTGAAATTTTAGATTGAGCAATAAACTACAGAAGGAGATCAGGGGGATACAAATTGGAAAGAAAGAAGTCCAAGTATCACTATTCACAGACAATGTATGTATGTATGCATGTATGTGTATGTGTGTATATATATATATATATATATATATATATATATATATATATATATGAATGAAATAAGGAAACCCTGTAGCACTCCTATGTAGAAATAAGCTGGCTGAGAGATTAGGGAAACTACACACTTCATATTAAATAAATAGAAAGTACCCATGTATAATTCTAACCAAGCAAGTGAAAGGCCTATAGAAAAAGAATTAAGTATTTGAAGAAAAAACCTGAAGATGGAAATCAGAAGATGGAAAGTTCTCTCTCTTGTTCATGGTTCAGTAGGATTAACAGGAAAAAGGGCTAATACTACCAGAAGTAATCTACAGATTCAATGCAATTCCCATCAAAATTCCCACCCATACTTGGGATTGATATGAACCTTTCATATGGAAAAACAAAAATCCCAGGATAGCTAGAAGAATCCTGTACACTAAAAATCTTTGGGGGTATCATCATCCCTGGTCTCACCCTCTACTACAGAGCCGTAGTAATTAGAAGAAAAACATGTTAGTGGCATAAAGACCCACATCAAACAATGGAAACCAATCAAAGGCTCATACATAAATCCACCCAACTATGGATACTGGATTTTTTGACAAAGAAGCCAAAACTATATAACGGGAAAAAGGAAGCACCTTTAAAAAACAGTACTGGTCTAACTGGGCGTCTGCACGAACAGAAATGCAAACAGATCCATGTCCATCACGGACACAACAATTAAGTCCCAAGTGGGTCAAGGACCTCAACGTAAAAGCACACACACTGAAGCTGATTGAGAGGAAAGTAGCCGTGAAAACATTGGCACAGGAGATGAATTCCTGAGAACACCGACAGCGCGGACGCTGATCAACAGCTGATAATCGGGACCTCATGAAACTGAAAAAGTTTTTTTTTTCTGTAAAGCAAAGAAAACCATCAAAAGAACAAAACAGCAGCCTAAGAATGAGAAAAGATTTTTTTTTCACCAGCTCCAATAGAGGGGCTGATATAAAAAAGTATGTAAAGAATCCAAGAAACTAGACATTAACAAACCAAATATCACAATTTTTAAAAATGGGATGCAGAGCAAATCAGAGAACTCTAAAGGCTGAGAAGCACTTAAATGTTCAGCATGCTTTGTCATCACGGTAATGTGAATCAGAATGACTCAGATTCCACCTCACACCTGTCAGGTGGCTGAGATCAGAACCTCTCACCACAGCTCACACTGTTGAGATTGTGGAGTAGGAGCCTCCATTGCTGGTGGGAGGGCAAACACGCACAACCGCTTTGGAAATCAGTTTGGCAGTTTTGCAGAAAATTGAGAATAGATTTACCACAAGACCCAGGCATACCACTCTTGTTTATAACCCCCCACCCCCAAAATGCTTCACCATACCCAAGGACACTTGCTCAACTATGTTCATAGCAGATTTATTCCTAATATCCAGAAACAGAAACAACTGAGAGACGTCCCTTCAACCAAAGAATGAAGAAAATGTACATTACACAGTGCAGTATTATTCAGGCATTACAAACAAGAACATCGTGAAAATTTAGGCCAATGGATGGAAATAGAAAATATCATCCTGGGTGAGATAACTCAGATCAAGAAAGACACATTACTCACTTCTAGGTGGATTTATTAGTCAAAAGGTAACAGATAACCATGCTACAATGTATGAGTCAAAAAAGGTAAGAAATAAGAAAGGCTAAAGGGGAGATCACTACTCTGAGAAGGAGAAAGAGTAGACATCTTGGTTGGAGAGAGAGAGAGAGAGAGAGAGAGAGAGAGAGAGAGAGAGAGAGAGAGAGAGAGAGAGAGGACTGGAGGGGGGGGAAGTTGGGATAGAAACAGTAGGGATCAGGTATGGGGGATGGGGAGAGAGTATGGGGGATGGGGAGAGAGTATGGGGGATGGGGAGAGAGTATGGGGGATGGGGAGAGAGTATGGGGGATGGGGAGAGAGTATGGGGGATGGGGAGAGAGTATGGGGGATGGGGAGAGAGTATGGGGGATGGGGAGAGAGTATGGGGGATGGGGAGAGAGTATGGGGGATGGGGAGAGAGTATGGGGGATGGGGAGAGAGTATGGGGGATGGGGAGAGAGTATGGGGGATGGGGAGAGAGTATGGGGGATGGGGAGAGAGTATGGGGGATGGGGAGAGAGTATGGGGGATGGGGAGAGAGTATGGGGGATGGGGAGAGAGTATGGGGGATGGGGAGAGAGTATGGGGGATGGGGAGAGAGTATGGGGGATGGGGAGAAGCTAGAACCCAAGGGCTATACACACTCCCAGGAATTGATCAGGGAGACCCTGGCTAGTCCTCCTAGCAATGGGGAGGACGGAGCCCGAACCTGCCCTTTTCTGTAGTCAGGCACAACTTCCAATGGACGGAGTGAGAGACCGAGCCAGACAGAAACGTTTTAACCTACAGTTCATCCCGCCTACAAGATGCAGTGGTAAAGATGGAGTCAAGGTTGAGGGACTGAATGGCCGACCGATGACTTGGCTAAGCTTGAGGTCCATGACAAGAGGGACCTTGTCACCTTGACCCACCCTGTCACTGCTGGTGTTATTCAGCTGCACTGGCACACAGCTGCCTAGCATCACAGTCAGCAGGGAGGCTTACCCTCGGTGACAAAACAACCAAGCGTTAAGCAGAGCTCGGGGAAGGATTGAAGGAGACCACAAGAAAAAAATCAACTAAACTGGACCTGTTGGGTGCTCATAGAGACAAAACTGCCAACATGAAGTCATGCATGAGATGGACCTAGACCCCCTGAGCATATACAAGACATTTGTGCAGCTAGGTCTTCATGAGGGACTCCTAAATCGGGAGCAGGGGCTGTCTCTGACTGCATTGCCTGCCTTTGGATCCCTTCCCCTTAAATGGGCTGCCTTGTGTAGCCTCCATAGGAAAAAGATGCCCAGGAGGTCTGTGAGGTCCTGCCCAGCCTGGTCTTCTAGAAGACCTCCAACACAGCAGTCAAACAGAGAGTGGCTCAGTCCCCAAAGGGGTGGAGGGAAAGCAAGCCAAGAAACAAACCTTCAACATTTTAATCCCGCAGATCAATGCGAAATAAAACTACGTTGAGGTTTGAGACTCCGTCTTACCTGGTCAGAAAGGTCAGGATAATTAAAACCAACAAGGGCTTGTGTTCACGGGTAAACGAGGAATACGTTCTCACTCTTAGGAGGTATGCCCCCCCCCCCACTCCCATCATCTTACTTACACACTAGTGTTGCTGCTCAGCTCACCCGGACTATCAGCAGGCTCTCACATCTTGCCAAGATCCCTCCTGGTGGTTCTGGATAAGCGAGGGCTGAGGAGTCAGCTGTGGTCCACAGATACCGGGCCACACAGAAACCTTTGCTTTGCTGTGATTCTTGATACCAGTCAGCTGGAGCTGAGAAATTTGCAGTGATCAAGAGAAAACATAAAAACTCCCCATGAGCAGGGGACTCTAAAGACTCAATGCTTAGCAGTGCTGGCTGCTCTTCCCAAAGACCTGGGTTCAATCCCAAGCACCCACACGGCAGCTCAAAACATTCTCCATAACATTCCCAGGGCATCTGATACCTGCACACTGGCAGACGAGACATGCAGGCAAAACACCAATGCATGTAACATAAAAAATAAACACAGGTGAGCTGGCACGGGAGGAGGGGCGCAGGGCTGGGGTGCAGGGTCTCTGGGGCCAGGCAGGGTGCCTCAGGCTAGCTCTGATGTCAGCCTGATGTCCTTATGACCCGGTTCTTATGATTGGGTACCACAAGATCACCATCTTCACTGAAGTCAAGGAGTCGAGCACTGTGTTCGAACTGAAGCAAGAGGTTGAGGGCCTCTACAGAGAGGACCAACTCCTTGATGACAGGAAAACTCGAGTGTCACTAGTCAGACAGCCCAGCCACTGGCCCCAGCCACACTGGGCTTGGCCTTCTCAGCAGATGGCTTCGACCCCTTTTCCAGTCCTCCAGAGCTTCCATTTGTCGTGAGGCCACAGGATTCTGGAGGCAGTGCCTTTGAACAAGCTAAGCAATGAGGGCCCCAGGCCCATCCCCTACAGACCCATTCCCCCAATTAAAATTAAATAAAAGATTTGGCTGTCTAAAAAAATAAATAAAATAAGAAAACCATTTTTTAAAAAGAATAAAAGACCAGCATCATCGAGGCAAACATCTTCTGGAAACGCACAGTAGCTGAGTTCGCAACTTGCCCAGGTTATACCTTGTGTTGGCAGCTGAGCTTGGTTATATAAGAGGGAGGTGTGATTTATCTTGTGCACCTGGCCTGGCCCCTTAAAGGCTCCCCAGCTGCTGGCCCTTTAAGAATTCTTACTGTGGCTCACAACCATCTGTAATGAATCTGATGCCCTCTCTTCTGGTGTGTCAATGTCTGAAAGACATTGAGTTTACTCAGATACATTTAAAAAGAATTCTTAGCTGTTAGAACTGTTTAATCCTAAGAGCTTCAGTGTTATTTGCCTCTTGGAGTTCTAGAAACTGGATAAGGCCAGCCAAAGAAAGAAAAGGGAAATGAGGGGTGGGCTAGCAGAGAGAGAAGAGAAGGTGGTTGGTGCAGGAGATTTTGTTAGAAGGTAGTTGAGCCAGGAGTAGCTAAGCTCAGCAGACAGGCTGGACTGTTTGGAGCTGCTACCCATAGGGAATCTGGGAGAAGGGGCTGTTTAAGTACACTCTTGGGAAACTGAGGAAGGAAGAGTTGGGACGAACTGTTTAAAGGGGCTGGGGTGGAACCTGGAAAAACGGCTGGCTGGGAGTTAAGAGAACACGTCTCTGAAAATAGCCGTTTCTCAGAAGAGTCACCCAGGCGGTGCTTGTTTTGAATCTCCAAAGGGGTCCTGGAGAGCAGCTGAGGCCACTGGATGGAACCTTTGCTTTGCTGAGGTGTGTGATGCTGGAGCCGAGACAGCTGCAGTGATCAGGGAAGATACCACGGGGCTGGAGAGATGGCTCAGTGGTTAACGGCACTGGCTGCTCTTGCAGAGGTCCTGGGTTCAGAGCAGCCCAGCTGCAGCAGATGATCCCAGCATTTTGGAGGTGATAGCAGTAACCACGGAGGATTACCCAGAACGGCAGCGGCAGGGGTGGGGGGTAGAGCCAGGGCCCCCTGGGAGAGAAGACTGCTCCACAGGCCGGAGCTCCAGACGGTGATAGTGGATTCTAGACACGGAAAATTGCATTTCTAGTTGTCTTTCCATTTTATTAAACACATTCTGTTCTCATACAATGCAATCTGAATACGGATCCCCCCAGCCCCTCCCCGTTCCTGGGATCCACCAGGATCCCCTCCCTTTCTGTCTCTCATTAGAAAAGAACAGGCTTCTAAGAGATAACAACCAAACACCCCACAGTAAAATACAGTCAGATGAAACCAAAACCATCACGTTGAAGCTGGAAAGGACAAGCCAACAGAAAAATAAGGAGTCCGGAGAGCAGGTCCAAGAATCAGAGGCCCACTCGGGGTAATCCGAGCCCCCGCCTCTCTGCGTATTGCCTGGCAGTGGGTCTCAGAAAATTCCCATCTGCTACAGGAGGAAGCCAGTTTGTTTGATTGTTTTCTAGTCAGGGATACTCCCTGTAGCTCTGCTGATCGATCCGACTGCCTGCTTCCCGAGCGCTGAAATTAAGGGGGTGAGGCACCACTGCCAGGCCGAGGAAGCTGTTCTTGTGATGGCTGAAGAAGGCGCCGTCTACAGGTACAACATGACACCATCAAGTGTCGGTTTATTGCTAATTTCCACTGCTCTCGGCTTCCTGACCTCCCAAGTGCAACACAACTCTGTGACTCAGTCTCTCCTCAGTCCCCTTTCTATTCCAGATTTACACCTGAACTTCTCATTCCCTTTCCTTCCCCACATCTGGGTTATATCACACACACACCCCACACAGACACACACATACATACACCACACACACCACACACACACACCCCACACACACATACATACACACACACACCACACCCCCACCACACACACACAAACACACACATATACACACACCACACCCCCCCCACACATACACACAAACACACACATATACACACACCACACACCCCACACACACATACACACCACACACACACACACACATACTCACACACACATCACACACATACCACACACCACACACACAGACACTACACACACACATACCACACACACATACCACACACATACATGCACACACACACACCACACACACACTTGCACACACACCACACACACACTTGCACACACACCATACACACACACCACATACATACCACACACCACACACACAGACACTACACACACATACCACACACACACTTGCACACACACACCACACACACACTTGCACACACACCATATACATACCACACACAGAGACACGACACACACACATACCACACACAGACACTACACACACACACTTGCACACACACACAACACACACACACAGAGTATAGAGGTAGATAGACACAGATAGATATACACATAAGGGAAAATACATACAATAAATCTCTTTCTGGGTCACCTTACTCAGGATGATTTTTCTAGTTTCTAGTTCTAGCCATTGGCCTGAAATTTTCATGATGTCATTTCTTAACAGCTGAGAAATACTCTGTTGTGTAAATGTGTTGTTATTCCCATTGAACGAGAGTAAAGACCATCACGTATACTGTTTGGTCAAGTTAAGCAAGCTCTAGTTCCTGTAGGACAGGGCTATCTCCCTGAAGCAGGGTTTGAAAACATAGCATCGGATACAGGAAAGGGTAGTTTATATTCCAAACAACTGCAAGGCCAGGGGGTTTTCAAAGGTCAGGAGATGACCAGAGGAACTTTTGATAATCAAGAAGAGGACCAGTGATGGACTGACCACGAGCACTGAAGAATGTGAGTACCAAGTGCTTTGAGGAAGCCTCCATCTTCTTCCAGCGGACCCTATCTTCAAGATAGAAAAAGTCTTGTAGGGATAAAAATAGAGGCAGATGAAAGAAATGGGTCAGTAGTCAAGGACAGGGTCCTATATTGCAAACTGGAGGCCAGCCTGGGCTACATGAGATCCTGCCTCAAAATAATAGATGTCTCATTTTCATAGACTTCAGTTTGTTGTCTTGGCAGCTGTTAAGAGTGACACACCTTTTCGAATCTGATCTCAAATCTGTAGCATGCCTGGAGTCACCCCCCCTCGTGTTAGCCAATGTGGGCTTACTGCACCTTCGTTTCCTCACTAGTGAAATGGGGTTATAGCAACAGTACCCACCTTGTGGTAGTGCCGAGCATTAATGTACACAAAGAGCTTACCTATGACATCCTGAATCCAAGTCACGTGACCAATGATGTCACAATGCCTCCCCGGACTCCAGCTTCTCTAGCAGAGACTCTCAGACCCTTTGGAACCAAGGAATGAAACTAACGTGTGACAGTCCCTCAACTGAAAGTTTCATGAGTTCGCTCCTTTGCCAAGATCTTGGCGAACAGTCCCTTACCGTGTGATTGTGGCTCAGAAATTATTTTTCTTTTGGTGATGATCGTGCTGGGCTGGATGCTTTTTGTTGGCCTTGCGTCCTACATGGGCACATTTCCAGAGGCGATGGTAAGTATCAGCTTTGCAACCCTGCTAGGTCCGGACCTGCCCCACACTCCCATCTGCGATTTCTGACCCAGTAGGAGAGAGTTTTTACCACGAATGGAAGTCAGGATGTGACAGAAACGAAGCTGGTACACGCTCCTCATCCCACTGGGACATTCTTTCTTGGAGGGGATAGTTTCCCCTACCTCTACTTAGATAAATGTCACCTGTAGCCAGGTTTTATGACATTTTTCATTCTGTTAGTCTGTTTTTATTTTGTTTTGTTTTGTTTTTTTTACAGCACTTTACACTGGACGCTGTGACTAACTTAAACCAAGTTTTAAACCAAGTAGATGAGGTTCTTCTATTAGGCTCGGGGTATAGTTTAAACAGTCCTTTCCCAACCACCACACACATAGCAACTTTCCTTGGCATCAGTGGGTGGGACCGTGTCGACCTGTAATCTTCCTTCTGTCTCAGCCTCCAACTCTAAAGTGGAAAGAGAGGTTGCCTATGCCGGAGAACAAGGCACGGCGAAGGAACCAGGCTTTGGAGGAGGAGCTGCTGCTGTGAGTCAGGTCTGTCTGTTGGCCTGGGTCCCCCTACCCACAATATGCTCCAACACCCTCCAGGCTCAGGGGGAGTTTCACCCTTGTGGGAAGCAGGCAAACCTCATAAGGGGCATGGCTTGAGGTGCCCGTGAGGAAAGAAGCCGGGGAGGGGGAGCTTACTGTCTGGCAAAGCAGGCTGAGGATGGGCAATCCGTGAATTACTGTGCCTCACACGGTTCCTTCTGAAAAACTCCCATCTATTGTTCCCTCCTTTCTCTAACCATATTAGCATAGGTTAATCATATAAGCCATTTTATCATACATGTGTAATAACAATTATATTAAAAGCATCTATAGATCCATGTATGTGATAGAATTTGGTCCTATCGACCCTCTTTACTCTCTCTCTCTCACTTCCCTCCACCATCTCCTTTCTCTTCCTAAATTAGAGCCTTCGAGCTCTCTCTCGGCACCCACTATGTAGATGAGGCTAGTGTCAAACTGGACCACAGAGGTCGACCTTCCTTCGCCTTCTGAGTGTTGGTGACACAGTCATGTGCCACCACAGACGGAACAGATCGAAATGACCGAGGCCATGCTATCCTGTCACAACTTTTTTAAATAGCTGCTTAGACACTTCTCGGCCTTCTACCCACCCACCCACCCACCAGCTCCATCTACCTTGGCAACAACATCTTTGTCTGTGACCCTACCCATGGTCCAGACATATTAACAGCAACAACAGCAACAATGATTGATGTTTGTGCAAGCTAAAACAAAAAACTAAAATCGCTAAGAGGCGGTGTAATTGGATAATTGTCATTTGGTATCTGCAAAACACTGCTGAGTTTTGCAAGAAAAGAGATGTTTACTAGGCAGCTCCAAATCCTTCACTGATGTGATCAACCCCCCCCCCCCCCCGCACTGATGGCAATCGTGTCTTTAATCTTTAAAAACATTAGACACCTGAGCTTGGGCACTAAGAGACATTTTGGAGGTAAAAGCCCACTCTTGGTCTGGCCATTAGAGGATTAAATGGCCGTCAGTGGCTTTGTAAGTCATTTCAGGGTGAGCACTTTTAACGCCCTTTCTGAAGGTCTGTGAAACAAGAATTCACAAAAACTTGAGATTAAGCCCCAACTTTGCAGCTTAGAGGAGAGGTTTACATCCCCTGAATGTCAGTTGCTTCACAGGAACGGCTGGAGCTATTTTAATCTTTTATTGTTTTTGTGAAGGTCACAAAACTAGTGAACTACAAATTTTACTAAGCGAAAGGAAAACTTGTCAGTGAACTCTGGTGCCAGTGGCTGGGCCACCCACACCACCACACAATCGCTTCATTGGTGTGTGTGTGTGCTCGGGGAGTGGGGTGGGGTGGGGGTGAGGGTGTGTGTGTGGCGGGGTTCGAGCCAGACCTCAGAGTTTCTCATACTCTG
The DNA here is from genome assembly GCF_963924665.1 of Micromys minutus. Taxonomy (NCBI): domain Eukaryota; kingdom Metazoa; phylum Chordata; class Mammalia; order Rodentia; family Muridae; genus Micromys; species Micromys minutus. The sequence continues at coordinate 3,243,986 of NC_137967.1, read as the reverse complement.
CCTGCTGGAAACAGAGGGCAAACACCCTTTCAGCAAACCCTAAAGTCTGGGCTTCCAGCAGTCCACCCATTTTGTCTGGATTTGTTTTTCTTTTTTTATAGATTTTTATTATATACAAGACTAGTACACTGTAGCTGTCTTCAGACACACCAGAAAAAGGCATCAGATCTCATTACAGATGGTTGTGAGCCACCATGTTGTGGAATTGAACTCAGGACCTCTGGAAGAGCAGTCAGTGCTCTTAACCACTGAGCTGTTTCTCCAGCCATTCTTCTTTTTCCCCCCTCCCCTCCCCTCTCCTCCCCTCCCCTCCCCTTCTCTCCCCTCCCCCTCCTCCTTCAGCACTGCCGTTGTTAGACAAACTCTTGGGAGTCTTAATATGCTGAGTCGAGAGCAGAAGGACTTGGGGGGAAACTACCCCAGAAGTTAGGGGATGGTAACCCCAGCCTCAGGTAGAGTAACAACAGGATGCTGTCTGCTAGCTTTTGGCTCTCCCTCAGCCCCACTGGTTCAAATCGGTCACATTTCGAGGATGTGATGAAAGTAACACCTGTTTCTTCAGTCATCGCCACAAAATGTGACTCTAAGCCACAGAAATTATTCTGTGCCCCTGTGCCAGCTGTGAAAGATCCCCACAAGCAGCTCAAATCTTTCAGTTCCTTTTCCCGGGGAGGTTACTAGGAGGCTTAGGCAGCCTGGCCAGGGCTGGAAAGCATTTCCCAAAAAGCAAGACCTTCCTTCCTTGGGTAGCCTAACAATAAATAGCCTAAGGCTGTTGTCCACCTAGTTTGTTAATCTTACTCACCCCCACCCCCCAAACAAACCCAGGTGGTTCTGATTTGTTATTCACAGCAATTCTTTTCTGCCCACCCCCCAATAGTTTAAGCAAATGTGTATCTTATCTTGTAAATGGCTTATTAGGGTTCTAAGCTTCCCTTTCAAGGTTTCCTTTACCCAAACAAACCTAAAGTCCCGGCCAACCTATTGCCTCTCTAACCCTTGAGGCCACCCGTGTCATAGGGACTGATGTCACAATTAGTGCCTGAGTCTGGCCTCCCAAAATGGCCAATTTAGTTTAGACTGGACCTCAAAGTTCACCGGTCAGGAAGTGCCATGCCGGGCCACCCACCATCTGATCTGGAATGAAGCCAGGGACCCCCAGGACTCTGCAAATAGACCCAGGCCTTCTAATAAGCACCCCGCCCCCAGCAGCCAAGGCGGCCCACGATGATCGTTGTCTTATGGATGGTTCTCATTGCAGGAACGATGTGGAAGGGATATAAATATCCCCCAGGAGGGGTAAGTGTGCCTTTGACTTCTTCCCTGTTAGGGGGTCCCCAGCACTAACACAGGGAGTGCGGAAATTTAACCGGAGTGACAGATTCACTAAGTGATGACCTTAGAAACAGATTCTCTCCAGTTTTTGAGAAAAAGTTTCCATGTCCGCCTCCTACTGTCTGGTACTCAGAACTGGGAGCTTGTCAGGTTCCTTTCGTGTACTTTTAAGGAGCAAGTGTCTCACACAGCCTAGGGTGGTTTTGAGTTGGCCGTGGAACCAAGGCTGCCTTGGTCCTCCTTCCTCTGCGTCCAGAATGCTAAGATTATGTGGTGCTGGGCTGAGATCAGCCCACTTCCCAAACCAACCCAGTGGGGGTTCTGGTGGCAGACCTCTGGTCTCTCTCAGTTCCCCACAGTGCTGAGCACATCCTGATCAGACAGCCACATCTTCTAGCCTCAGCCCCACACCCTAGAAATACTAGAGCCTCCTGACATATGCTTTTTTCCTGCAGACCCCTCTGGAAATAAACAAAGACGACCCTGGTGAACCCATGCAGCTGTGAAGACCACCCAACTGCAGTTCCTGTTGTAGGTTTCGCATAAAGTAATCGCACATTATTTTGTCATATTCTGTGTAGTTACACTTTAATCTTAAGTAATGATTTTTAGGCCCACTTCCCAAATAATATACTCCAAGTCCAGGGAACAAGGGTAAACACTACCCTGTGTGGAAGGTGGGCCTTCCAGGGGAAGGAGCAGGGGCAGTTGTGTGTGGACGGACGGCTCATTCCACTACCAGATGAGATGCTAAAGTGAGATTTTTAATTTTCACCTGAACCCGCTAAAGCTGGGTATTGGCCTCATTTTACAAAGGGAAGAGAAGCTAAGAGGCTCAGGCGTCTTTCTTGAGGGCACAGTAGAGATTTAGACAGGATTTCATCAGGAACACCTATGCCTCAGATGCTAAGGCAGTGGGTGAAACAGGACCAATCTTGCTGCCTAAGTATCTCCCTCTCTTGAAAACCAAAGACGCTGACTACAATTCCTTTTGAAATATTTACTTTTACCATTTATTTAGTTTTGATTTTTAGAGATAGGGTTTCTCTTACTGTCCGGGTGCTCTGTGAACAGGCTGACCTTGAATTCAGAGCTCAGCCTGTCTCTTGTCTCACAAGTACTGGGATTAAAGACATGTCCTGTGCATTGAAGGCCATCCATACATAGGCCTCTGATTCTCCTGGAGTTTAAGGTGATTGTGAGCTGTCCAATGTGGGTACAGGATCCACAGATCCTCTGCAAGAGCTCGTGGGTAGGTCATACTCTTAATCTGAACTATCTCTCTAGACCTGCGAAGATTCTTTAAAAGATATAAACAAAACCTAACCTCAGCTCTCAACGTGATACAATGAATTTGAGTCCAAGGATGGGAACCTAAATATAAATTCTAAGCAGTTAATAAAATCAGGAGTCTGAGCCCCAAGATCTTACTCAAAACAGAAATGAGTAAGGAGGTAATGGGGAGGAGGGAAGACAAATCTTTTGGTGACTGATGGTTCTACTGATTTAGAGAAGGACCTGCCCCAGAAAAGCAGTACACAGAAAACATGGTTATGTGGTGTTCTTACCGTTTCTTAGGTACCACACTGAGAGTGTGTGTGTGCTCACCTGTGTGGAGACCAAAGGTCAATGTCTGCAGTCTCATTTTCTACCTTGATTAGACTGGCCGGCAGGGAGCCATGGGAACCCAGCTGTGCACTGCCTAGTGCTGGATTTACAGGTGGCTGCCATCTTGCCTCGCTCCCTTTTATGTGCAGCAACTCTGAACTCAGAGACTGCTTTTGTGGGCAAGCACACTATACACCAATCCATCCTCTTGCCCCTAAGATTACCGACTATAGAAAGCAGAATGGATATAAACCTACACATGGAATTCCTAGCAGTTTTGGAATCTAGACACTATCAGTAGCTCTTAGATTTCGCACACGACCTGGACTCAGCACACTGAGGTGGGTTATTCTCTGCATGCATGGGAACGTGTGTCTGCTCATCTTCGTGACATTCCTAAGGATTCACCTTTTCACCCACCCCACCCACCAGTACGTGTATGTCCCCCAGAGTGCACGAACTGAGGCCAGGATGCATTGGGTGTCCTCGATCACGGCCTTGTCCTGGTAAGCTGTCCTTAGGAACTGGGGGCTTGTTTCCCAGGCTTGGCTAGAGGCCAGTAAGCCCCAGTTCCTGTCCTGCCATTCTTGGAGCTGGGCTTCCGCGAGGGTGTAGGGTGCTCATCTGGATCTGGTGGTGTGTGTGTGTGTCTGTGCCACGTTACTCCTGTCCTGATGGTTGTCCAGGGAACATGCTATAACCACTGAGCCATCTCTCCAGCTCAAGCTTTGGCATAGGGGATTTGAACTGACGATTCTGACAAGAGGAATTACACAGCGGCTCTGCTTTCTTTTCCATCTGAGTAAACCTTCAAAACCCCGAGTCACAAAGCTAGACTTCATTGCTGTATCCAGTTTTGGTTTTGTTTTAATTTTATGTTTTGAGTGTTTTGCCTGCATGCCTGGTACTGGTGTAGATTAGAAGAGGGTGTCAGAGCCCCTGGGATGGGTGCTGAGGACTGAGTGAGTCCTTACAAGGGTAACGAGACGGTGGAAGGGCGGAAGAGAAACCAGTGGCAGGCTGAACAGATACAGGGACAACAGGCAGGCCTGTGTCCAAGGGACAAGCATGACCTCGGAACCTAATAAGTCCACAGAGGTTTCCAGGTGATGAGTAGCTTCAAGTTTTGATCAATAAATGAAAACCAGTAAAAAATATCAATAAAATAGTTTAATGCCTACAATTTCTTGCATACATAAATTGTAAAACATTCACCTGTATATGCAAAAGTATACTCTTCTGCAGGTCAACAGCACCAGAGAACAAGCTAAGCTTTGTCAGTGTTTTTCTTTCATATCTGATTTGTCCAGTATGTAAAAGACATCATGGATTTAATAATGCCAAAGAAATCTATATTCCACTCTTAATCACACACTAGACACCTGAATATGCATTTCATCACACCCACTCCCAAAATAAATAGTCTAATCAGCACACTGAAAATAAAACAACCAGTCTCTCTTTATATATTTATTCTCTTTTGAAAAATGTTTTGGTCTCCTGCTATATCTCAGAAATGTACTACTAGCTGCTTTTAAGTTATAAAATACAAAATAATTTATTTCTTGGAGAAAATCTTGGGGGAGGTTACCATTACAAAATGAAATTTTGAGTTCCTGTAGACTCTGTTAGTCTTTGAACTTTCTCATGGCACACATGCCTGTGACACATGGTCCCCTGCCTCTACATAGACAGGACAGCGTCCACCACTTAGAGAAAATGCAAAGACCAGTTAGTTCTGAAGTAGCCTTAAGAGAGTGCCCTTTGCTTGAGCAAGGGGGCTGTGCAATCAGAGCCACGGGTTCCACGAACACGACTTTCCTGTCACATAATGTGTTAGAGAATGCCACACCCATGACCATGTACCATTACAATGGTGGAACAACATCACTACATTCAAGAATTAACATGACCCAATAAAAGGCACATCTTCAAATATTGAATCAAAATCTGAAAAATCAAAACAGTAGAGAGAATACATTAGGAATCAAGCACTTAATTTGTAAACCTTGAAAAAATAACAGCTTGCTGCTGTTTCTTCAGAGGCTTGTGAGCTTTTACTACGTGGTCAGGAAATAGAGAAAAGCAAAATGGAAGACATGATTTGGACTTAGTCTTTCTTATGCAAAGCTGATGCACATCTGTTACAGAAACGAATGTACCAAGGTCCGAAACTTGACTCTAACACAATGGCTCCTTTCTGTGCAAACAGCTGCACCCTGACACTGAGGACAGTGAACTTTCAGCCACCAGTGGTAATGATGACAGCAACTACAGATTCCAGAGAATGAATATGGAGAAAGGTTATTCAAGGAGAGTCCGAGGGGGGCAAACACACCAGTGAGAGCAGTAACATGCTCCAAACCTGCTCATCCGGGGAATGTTAGTCCCTTTGTACTAAGGGTGGGCTAGAAGGAAGTTAACAGACTTCCTGCTGCCAGTGTATAAAGTCCTGCACGGGGAGTCAGCGCTCTACACCCTCTGAACTTAAATCCTTGCACTTTCTCAAAGTTTGAAGCTCAGTTCAAAATGAGTTTGTTTTAAGGACTGGGTCAAATGGTCCCACAACGAAAGGCGGAACATGATTACCCATAATACTCAAGCTTAAAGAATGAAGACAACGAGGACAAAATGCATGAAGCTTGGACCTGTTGAAAAGTACGAGCTCTTTGTGGGACAGCCTCTCCAGCTTCCCACCCCTCATGGCTTAACAGTTTAAGACAGCCAGATTCACTGTGGAATCGCCCACAGACCCAGTTCTGGCCTGCTGCCAACCCTCCACACTCCGGTCTCCAGCACGCTATTTCCTTTTCTGTTGCTGACTGTCCTTGAGACATGGCTTCCTTCCAGCCAGACTAAGACCAGCCTGGATGGGACTCTAGGCTTAAGTGACATCAGTCTGGAGGTCTGGCTTTACGAAGAACTTAAGGTTTCACACAGCCCAGCAAAACAGCAACAGGAAAAATTATCTCTTCACAGTGCATAGTTAGAAATAAAAGTGCAATGCGGACAGAGAGAAGGTGGTATTCCTGATACACTAAACATTTGGCTTTTTGGTCATTAACATTTTCTAAGGAATTCAAGCTAAAAATGCAATATTATTAACATCAAGAGGTACAGGGGCACCTTAGGGTCCCATATAGCATTTTAATGGGGAGAATAAATCAGAAGGGGCCAAAATACACGCTGTTTGCTAATTTTTAAACTACTACCCTTTCAAATCTAATATCTGAATAACCATCTTTAATATAAAAAGAAATTAAACAAACAAAAAATAATAGTAGGGGCCTCATCTACTTCACACAAAATTAAATAACAAAAAGCTTGAAAGGAACACTGGAAAAGAACATTCTTGTTCCGGCAAAATTTGTATTTTAACTTAAGAAATTTTTATTACCTAATATCTATTAAGAATGCTTAGCATCCAATCCACAAATAGCTAAATACAATATAGTTCATTCTATTTTGTGTGTCAAAGTCACAAGGATGAGACTCGGGTACTCTGTATAAAGCCTACTCTTTCCTGGGTTTCAAGTCAAACAGACTAGGACAGGTCACTTTATTGCTGGCAGCATTCACAGAAGGACCAGGCCCTTCCTGAGGACAAGTCAGACTGCGATCTTTCTCTCTTTTTGAAGTAGCAAAGGAACAGTGATCAGCTGACTGGCGAGTGGTCCCACCTTAACGTGCATAGTTCATCGGGATGGAGGCCAACCCGTGAATGGCTAACTTTAACTTCAACAGCGCACACAGCCAGCATCTCCATTACAGGTTCCACACTGGACTATGAAAACACTGCACACTCAAACACACAATAGCCTGCAAACGTGTCAATCTAAGCTGGAGGCTTGCTCAGTCTGAAGGCAGAAAATCCTTGCAGCGTTTTCCCTCTCAGAATGAACAGAAGCAGCAGCTAGTGGCGTTTCAGCTTCTTGGCCTTTCGACGTTTCATTTCCTCCTCTTCGCGCCGCATCTCTTCTAAGTCCTCTTGCATACCGAGTCTTAGACTATGGAGAGATTGTTGTAAAGGACATGGAATTACGGCCTTAAAACAGCAATACTGGCTTCTCAACTGGACTTTCATGTGGACTGGCTGATGAGTCTGCCTATGTGACAGGCACATAACACACCCTGTCTGTCTGTCTCTCATACACACAATTTAAATAAAACAGGGTCACAGACAGAAAAATATAAAGATCTCACAACAAGAATGATGAAAAAGCCTTAGCATCCAAAATTAAAATAAGACGGTAAGGCCAGCAAGGTGGTGAAGGCTGTCACCCCAGCACTCGGGAGTCAGATTTTTGTGAGTTTAAGGCTAGCCTGGTCTAAGAGTGAGTTCCAGGACAGGCAGGGCTATGCAGAGAAGCCCTGTTTAAAAAAATAAGCCTATGCATGTACAGGTGCCTGTCTAGGTCAGAAGACAGATCCCTGGAGCTGAGTTGAGGTGTAAGGCAGTTCTGGGCCATCTGATTAGGGTTTTGGAAATTCTGGTCCTCTACGAGAACAGTTCTCTTTCACCACTGAGAAATCTGTTCATCCTTTTCAAAAACACTTAAAAATAAAGAGGCATCACGATTTGAGTTTGATCCTTGACACCTACATAGATAGAGGTAGAAAAGAAGTGACCCTCCCCACATACACACAGCATAAAAACCCAGGAAACATTCATTCATTAGTAATAGTCCATATTCTTTTTTCTTAACACTAATTTTGACATTTTATCTAGTTAGACGAGGGATGGTCAAAGGAAAGCCATTTAGTGTTTTGTGTTGGGACTGAGGTGAATTATTCCTTTCTAATAACACTATAAGCAAAGCAGTCAATCACCCTGACCTAAGAAACTCTTGGGAACTCACAACTGAGCTGTCAAACATGGAGGGAATCTAATCTCTTCCCAGTGAGGTCCCCGAGGAAGCAAAATGACAAGTTCTGACACCAAGACAAGTCGGATGGGCAGAGGAAAGCAAACAGCCCATGGTAGACCTGGGGAGGCTTCCAATCTTACGACATACATAGCACACAGGACACACTGCAGACACCTGGGCTACAGTCTTAACCCTGACGAGCTTCAGTGACCAAAGCAGTAGATTCTAAGTTACAAACGGGAAACCCTTGGATGGAAAGGTGAGGAATCTGTCCGCAGCACTTCACCCAGAGTCCTGCAGCTGCAGGCTTGAGATGTTTCTATACAACTGCTCACCTCTTGGCTTCCTCCTTCTGCTGCTCCTTCCAACTGCTCTCCATGTAACGTAAGGCATAGTCACTCTCATCTTTGTATCTGGCAAGAAAGCAAAGTCAAAAAATGAAGAGATTCAATTTTCTTTCGGGTTCTCTGTGAAGCCATGGCTGTGCCCCCCCCCCCCCCCCCCCCCCAGTGCTGGGACAAAGGTGTGCGATTCTATTGATTCTATTCTCTACAGCGCTGCAGCTTCTCATCACAACGAAGCCAAAGCACCCAGGGTAGGATTCCTCCTGCCTTGTCTGGAATAGAATGGCAGAGACTGGGTAGAAATGGAATTGTAGTAAACGTTGTGTTGAACGAGCCTTAGGCGCCTACAGGGCAGCTCTTCCAGAACCCAGCATTAGCAAAAGCCCTAAACTCAACAAGGTGCCCTCAATATAGTAACTTAATTTATATCCTGAAAACGTGTGAAAATTTATGTAAATCTTAATAAACCTTGTGACTACTGGGAGACAGGACCTTCCCAACAGTAAACTGAGGCAGAGAAGCTAATGACCAGGTCAGCAGACAGTGCGGCTGCTCCACCGGCTGCCCTGTGCTCCAGGACTGCCAGTTCCTCCTCCCACTGTGTGTCTTGGATGCTTTTTGGGTGGCCTGGTTTCTGGAGGGGCTTCTACAGATGTGCAAACACTTCGTTATAGGAGGTGTGATAGGTCTCCTCTGCCTTTACACACAGCTCTCCATTTCCTTCCGTTTACCTCTGGCTCCACAGCCCACCCACTTCTCACCCACGAGGCGGCTTCACTCCCTACCCTCTGAAGAAACAAGCCTGCACACAAACACAAACCACTCTCAACTCAGTAGAAACTAGCACGTGCCCTGTCTAGTTAAGGTTTCTGTTGCTACGACCAGAACCAAGCCCGGGAGGAAAGGGCTGGTCTCACTGTATATAAAGTCCATTAGCCAGAGAAAGCCAGGGCAAGAACTCCAAGTAGCAGCTGATGCAGAGGCTGCTCGCTGGCCTGTTCCTTACGCAGCAGGCTCTCTTACAGCACCCAGGACTACCAACTTTGGGGTGACACTGTCTACAGAGAGCTGGGGGTCCTCCCAAATCATCAAAAAATGTACTATGGCCTTGCTCAAAGGCAAGTCTTTGGTGACATTTCTTTAAGTTTTTTCTTCCTGTGTCAAGTTCTCTCGAGGCTGTGACAAGCTGACATTAAAAACTAGTCAGCACATGCTCTAAGAACCATCACCACCCAAAGGTTTCTAGCTAAGCATTCAATGCCTCTACTGTCAATGTTTCTCTCCTACATATGATAAGAAGTTTATGTTAAGGTAAATCTTCAGCTTACTTTTTTCGGTCATAGCCAAAGATTTCTCGAATGTGCTTGGATATTTCTTCCTGAGGTTCTCCTTCATCGTCGATGAAATCATCCATTTCTGAGTCATATTCATCATCATCATCTTCATCTTCATACTCCCGAGGCCTTTTGTAGCCAGTAGGGAAGGGAAACCTCTGAGGACCTAAGAACAAACGCCATGTAAGAACGCTGTATGGAGGAACAGCTCCTCAGGGGACCACGGCTCCCAGGACTCAGAGAAACTGACATTAAGACACCCTGAAAGCAGAGTACAGCAGCAGCCCGGGCACCCAGGGACTGAGCTCCCGCAGCACTTCAGCATGCCTTGGTGCCCGGTCATAGCTTTAGCTTAGTTATGCAGACTTCTGGGATTTAAGAGATCAGTAAAATTTCTGAAACTGAGTTGTTACAAACTGCCACAGAATCTTTAATTTTACCAAATAAACATACCAAAAGTAGTTTTTCAACTACCTGGGCCTGAAAGCCTGAGCCAACGGTTTGAAGGAGAACCGGACAACATAGCAAGAACCCATCTCAGGAAAAACCCAAGTATAACGCACTTTCTGAATTATAACTGTTCAAAGAGTGTTAAAAGTATGACCACTAAAAACACGTTAACATCCGATTTCTGCCTACTAACTGATAACAGTGGGGAAAGTGAGCTGGGGTTTGGCTCAGCAGAAAGCTTGCATGGCATCTGGAGCCCTGGGCTTGGACCCCAGCCTACAGCAGACGAGTATGGGAGCATATACTTGCACTCCCAGCACTCGGAGGGCAGCTATGGGAAGTTCCAGGTCAACATGGACCATCTTGTCTAAAAACAAAACAAATCCTACCCCCAGATGAATAAACAGAACAAAAAGCAACAACCCCAAACTGAAGAACAACTTTGTGAAAGACAGGTACTCAAGACAGCAAGCAGTGCCTGAGAGCAACTCTCTAGTCTGACTGTAAGGCAACGTGCCACTGGTTTCTTGTCCGTGTTTAACACGGGCCTGTGCGCATGCAGCTGTCGGTGACTCTAAAGCACCAGTGACAAGGCTCTTCACACTGCACACCAGAAGGAACAGAACTGGAGTAAAACAGCCGGTGCAGGGGAGGTGCTAACAAACATCTGCTGAATGAGTCGAGCGGCAAAGGCTCAGTCTCCATCTAGAACACTGTCCTACAGAGCCACCAGCTACTTCAGTCACCTCACCTCACAAAGCCAGGTTCTCTGCACGAGAGAGAACAAGGTGGGGGCTGCCAACAGCGGATGCTGAACAAGCCTCTCTTCTACTACCAACAACGAGCACATTACAGGGCTCGTGAAAGTGGCCACAGGGTTCCCGATGATAAAGCTAGGTACTGTCTCCAAAGGCCTAGTGACACACACACTCTTCAGGATGAGGGTCAACTTTACCTTGGGCAGATCTGTAGCCAGAGAGGACAGGCTTCATCCCATTTATCTGTCCATTGCTTGACCGACTGATAATATTCTTTGAAGAAATTGTTTCTGAGACAACAGTGCATTTGGGCTTTGTGGGGAGGCCCGGGTTACTAACTGTCCGTCCAGGTCCTAAGCCACTCACTGGTCTTCCAGGGCCGGAACTGACAGTCCGTCCAGCTGGACCGGAACCACTCACAGATCTCCCAGGGCCACTGACGGACCGCCCAGGAGAGCTTAGACTGTTCACTGGCCGTCGATGGTCACGGGGGCTGTTTACAGACTGCCCAGGGCCTCCAGAACTGCCCATTGGTCTCCCAGAACCAGCAGCTCCACTGATGGGTCGCCCAGGGCCATTTGAGCTGCTTGCAGGTCGCCCAGGGCCACTTGTGCCATTGGGTGTCCGTCCAGAGGGATGTGAGTTGCTGGCCAGCTTTCTGATCCCACTGACTGACTGCTCAGTGACGGAGCAGGAACTGCCGTTCTGGCGCTTGGGCACAGGGCCAGAACTAAGTGTGGGTCGAACTGTCCCTGGGCTAGGCTGCCCAGGAGCAGAGCCAGAGTTGCTGCCTGGCTGTCTGACACCGGGACTCTTAGCTTTGTTGTGTGAGAGAACCGTGGGCCCAGGCTTGGAATGGCTCAGATGAGAAGGAAGAGATTTTTTGGCTTTGTGCTCAGAAGCACATTTCTGAGTCCCACTAGCAGAAGTCTTTGGGACACTTGGTGAACAGGTGCTGGGGTGGAGCCTTCCAGCCCCATTGAACACAGGCTTGTGGTGACCTTCCCGGAGGGAAGGCTGGGAGCTACTGCCAGAGTCCACCTTGGTCCTCTCTGCTGGCAGGGATTTGGATGAAGACAAAGCTACTTGTTTGTCATTGGCTGTGCTGGGTCTGAATTTCTTCTCAGCATGAGGAAAGGGCAATCCTTTGGAAGAAAGCTGCCCGTCCCCACCACCTTTGCTGGGCTTTGTGCCCATGGTGTCTTTATGAGAGGACGCCCTTTTGGACACGGGTGGAGGTAGTTTGGCGTTGGGTTCAGGTTTCTTTTTCCGATGCTTTCGTTCAAGAAATTCTCGCTCCCTCAGTTCCTCTGCAGTCAGGGGCCGGTCTTCCACTTTTTTTACTACCTTGATCTCCACTGGTTCAAACTGCTTCTTCTCAGCTAGCCTCAATAAGTCAGTGAAGTTCATGGGTGATGGGGCACTTTTAAGGGGGGCCTTTGGTTTGCTTTCAACCCTGGGAGGCTCTTGCTCCTCTTCATAGTCCTGGTCCAACTCAGCCTGATTGTACTCCATGAAGTCTTCCTCCTCCACATCGTAGTCCTGATCCGTTCCCTGGTTCAGATGGCTTTCCACTACCTGCCTCTTCTTTGACTTTTCCTCAATAGGAGTCCCATCGTAACCATGAAAATTGTCCTTGGTCCTCTTGGCCATAGCTCTTGCTTTTTTGTCATGTTTGAGCTCAATTCGCTTTCTCACCAGTTCCTCTTTCCTTTTCTTCTCTTCCAAGGCTGAAAGGGATAAAACACATTATTCCAGGGCTCCACACAGCGGCTGCTCATGTGACGCCAGCCCACAGTCAAAGCTCAATGCTCAGTTCTGGTTTCTAGATATCTGTGTCAAATGAGGAAGTCATCCAACAGAACTGAGTAATTCTTACAACAGTGGTCATATATGAGCCTCTCTTTATGACTAAGCAGGTAAGGGACTTGGCTTTTGCTTAAAATGCACAAAATGTCTCATAAGTGCACTGGGCCAATGAAACACCAGCACCCCTGGAGCTGTTAAGAACAATGGTAAAGAATGGAGACGAATTATGGCTAGTCACATGGTATACACTGGGCCCTTCATGTCTGTCCACCTTCCCTCAAGAGATTAAGGCCTTGCTGTGTTGTCCCCACTGCTCTGAAGCTCCTGAGCTCAAGAAATGACCTTGCCTCAGCCTGCTGAATACCTAGGATGACAGGTGACTATCACTATGCCCAGCTCCACAAAGCCTTGGGGGTGGGTGAGACGGGGTTACAGAAAACAATCCAAATAACCAACCTATGGGCACGCATGCGCACACACGAATTTGTCTATAAAGTTATCCAGACACAGGTACAGTATCCCCAAACTACTAAGCTGTCAGACAGAAGCAGCACAGGCACATACAGACCTTTCCGTCTGAGCTCCTCCTCTTTCCTCCTCAGGAACGCTTGCACGGCTGCCGACTGGACACCTTTCACTTTTGGGTCTTTCTTCGGAGGCCCCACTGCCAAACTGTACCTTTTCTAAAAGCAAGCAGATGAGAGCTATAGGCAACAACACTTTACAAATATACAGACTAGGGGCTGGGCAGTATAGTGGGAGGCGCAGAGGAGGATCTAAGGTGCATCAGCTGAGTTCAATCCCCAGCCTGAACTACAGAAAATGTAGAAAACAAAGTGAGGAGAGGAAGGGAAAGAACAAGAAATCTAAACGAAGAGCCTGATCTTTAACTGTAGTGTAAGTTCACTAAACATTAATTTACTAAACACACTTCTTCACACTGGTTTCCGAATTACCAAGATCACGAATACTGCCCGGGCAGATGTTGTTTTTATGGACTGGTTTTTAAGTAACTGCATACAGAAAATGACTGACACGGGGATAAAAAAGATTTGAACCCTGAAAGAAGATGCTTCAATCTCTTAAATATCTACTACTAAAGAAACATGATTAACAGACCTAATTCTCAGTCTGGGACCATTGGACATAATTTATGGGCCAGCAATTTTTCTTTTTTTAAATCACAGCTTAAGCAATCCAGGCCTCACACATGCCAGGCACTCTACTACTGGGCTATATTCCAACCCTTTCTGTTTAAGACAGATGCTCTTTTTATCTGCCGAATCTGTGTCTGTGCTGGTAGTAAAGCCGTTGTTGTAGAAAAAGCCAGCAGTTTATTAACCCCAATGCTCTCTAAACTTGTGTATGACAGCCTATCACTCCATGCCCTCCCATCCCGTGTGACAGACAGACAGCCTATCACCCCACATCCTGTGTGACAGACAGACACACAGCCTATCACTCCATGCCCTTCCATCCCCTGTGTGACAGACAGACAGACAACCTATCATCCCATGCCCTTCCATCCCCTGTGTGACAGACAGACAGACAACCTATCACTCCATGCCCTCCCATCCTGTGTGACAGACAGACAGCCTATCACCCCACATCCTGTGTGACAGACAGACACACAGCCTATCACCCCATGCTCTGCCATCCTGTTTATGGCATCCTTGAAGGAAAGCCAAAGGATCTGCCTACTACAGTGCTGACAAACACAATGTATCCTGCAGGAAGCTCAAGTTCCAAGTAAATTAGTCAACTGAACAGCAGCTGGCGGAGAAGGCAGGCCTCATCCAACCTGAAAATCCTGCATGACAGCAGTGCTCGTGACTGACTCACCCCTTACAGAGAAATCCCAAGACAGCACCAATTATTCCCTAGTCACCCAGGTCAGGACAGTCGGACCCTATGATTAGTCTACATCCTGTAAACTGAATTGAGAGCTCTTTCCACCCACAAATAATGCCATGAATGTGGCACCTGATTCAGGTTTACTAAGACACACAGCTCACAGGCAGCATTCCACAATTTAAATATCTTTTGGCATATGCAGAGTTTCAGAATATAGTCATCACCTTGAAAAAGTAAGAATTCACTTAGCCTCAAGTGATGGGTCTGGCAACCATTAGTGGACATTCTATTGCTAGGCATTTGTTTACACATTTAATGGAAACGAAATCTTACAATGTAATAGTCACTGTGTGCTCGCTTGCCTCAAACCTAACTATTTAACCAGGGGCTCAGCTTATGCTGCTTGGAAGAATTTCACTAATAAAATTAACATCTGCAGTCAGATTAACTTCCACAATGCCCATGGTCCCCTGCTCAGTTCAACGACCTCACAACAGTTCTGGGGTCAGCAGAGTCAGCAGTTCCAGCGTTAACTGCAGAGTGCCTGGCCTTCCAAACAGAGTCTGGACTTGCCAGCCCCACAAAGAATCCCCTCCAGTCATTCCTACTTGTGCTTCTCTAGAGACTAGGGACACAGAACGGTCTTTCGGTGGCCTCTTCATGAACATAAAGGTTTCAAGGGCACGCTGCTGTCAGGAGCTCATTCCTTAAACAGCCGAATGACACTGCAGGGCACAGACACTCAGCAGTGTCCGCTCACCAGCTGGCCATTTGGACTATGTCCATTTCTTTGGTTTCATAAAAAACGCTGCTGTGACATTTTAGGTGGACATATGTTCAAATGTCTCTTAGGTATATGATCTTTGAACACTGAGTTCCACAGACCTTTCTAAAGTGGGCTGCAAGCAGACCAAAGCATGTTTTGATGGAAGATTTTAAGATTTTAAGATTTCCCCCAACTCACAGTAGAGGATGATGTTAAGAAGAAACCCAAAAGCCTTAGGCTGGAGCCCTTTGATTCTCTTTGAGTCACTTGTCAAGTCTCCTGCATCAGATGGCCACACACGGCCACACACAGCCTCAGCAGCAGCCCAGCAGGATGTACCCATCTTTTGACTCTTGATTCGAGGCACAAGGCTGCTTCATAAAAACCCGCTGGTCAAGTTTTTTTTTTTTTCCTTTACCCTGCCAAGCCAGTCTCAGCACTCTTGGTCCCCAAGAATGACCCACAGGGTGGCACTTCTACATTTAATGGGGCACCACAGTTTGCAAAAATTTGTAATACGAAAGCCCATGGCTTTAGAAAACATCAAGCTATTTGAAAACACTCCTTGCTGCAAAGATTAAGAAGCAGCTGTCCAAACCTTGCTCAGAAAGTACCTCGTCAGAACCATCATGTTACCCCCAAACTGCTCCTTAGGGGAAATGAGACTGCTGTAGAAAATATATATTTTCTGATGATTTTACATCACTTAACTACTGATTAGAGTAGACAAATAATATATTAACTTTAGTCAGCAGCACAGAGTTTTGAACACCTTTAGTCCTTAGCCAGGGAAGGAATGCAAGAAGCAGCTCTTGGCATTAAGCCTGCCCAGCAGGTTGTGGAAAGGACAGTGAGAAGAAAGCATCCAGAGCAACCGTTCATGCCGGCTCTGGTTTAGGGACAAAGTCAAGCATTACAGCACTCATTAAACACTGGCTAGAGTCGGCAGCACAGCTCAATGGGAGAGAACTTGCTAGCATGTTGAAGGGCCTGGTTCAATCCTTAGTGCCATTCAAATCTAACGAAGTCACCCATCAAACCAGTACTTCTTTATTGGAAATGGTCTTAAAAGAGGGTGACCGGGCTTTCTAGCTGCTTAGCATAAGCTTTGTAACTGAATACATATTGAATGCAGGTCTTCTGACCCAGGACCAAACATATTTGCACACTTTAACTTTCTATCTAACTCCAACACTTTTATCCCTTCAGCTCAGACTTCACTCATAAACAGAATGCCCAGCATTCCATGCATGTCACCCGAGACAGGTCTACAGCTGATCTTCTCTATATATATCCTTCCCCTCCGTGGGACAGTAACCACGCCTACACTTTTCAGAACAGACCTGCAGTATCCCTGTCTACCAGTCTCCCATCTATGAATGTACTAACCAGGCCCAATCCTGCCTAGCCTTAGAAACCAGACGTGATCAGGTGACCTGCTCAGGTGGGTGGTCATAGTTGTCCACCGGTTCTATATGCTTCTGGTTTGGTTTTTGGATTTCTTCTCCATCTTTATATTGAATGTCATAAAAATCCAACAGTGTTACTGCCTAAAGCTGTATTGAAGAGCTGAGGAAGGAGCTCGAGCTCTGCCTACGAAGATGGGGTTCTCTCTCAACAGAGGGCCTGTGAAGAGCAGAACTGAGAAGCCGTCTGCTGGATCCGGTCCATAACTCCCTGTGCAGCCTTGGGCACTTTCTTCACCTCACTAGGCCTCAGTCTAAAACAAAATCTCCTTCATAAGCTCATTATGGTGACTAAATTAATTAACACATGAAGTCCTTACAACGTGTCTGGCACAGGCTCAGCACAATGAATGCTAACTGCTTTCACCTTTATTTAGAGATTCTCTAAGGTGCTATGGGAGAAGAGAGAACAGAATTCCTGTGGGGAAGGGAGGAACAACAGTTTCTAAAGACCCTGAACATAACACTGGCTGAGAAGTACGGCTCTAAACTAGAGCAGTTGTCAGAGACAGCAGGGATGTCTTTGTTGGCCCACACTGCTCTTTACAACCCTTTACACTCAGGAGGCAGAGGCTGGCAGCTCTCTCAGTTTGAGGCTAGCCTGGTCTACATAATGAGTTCCACAGACTAACCTTACAGAAGACTCTGTCGTTAAAGCAAAGGCCACTGGCAATGACTGGTTGCATCATCCTGACCAGCTGTTATTTTTGTATTCAGAATTCCACTGAGAAAAGTCTCTGCCTAATACTTCCACACATGATGCAATCTACCTTTATTTTAACTAAAACATTAAGAAGACGACTGTTTCATTTAAAAACGAGCAATAAGGGCAACGTTAATACAAAATGAGCATCCTTAATCCAGAAATCCAGAATCCAAGATGCTCCAAAAATTGAAAAGTCTGAAGGGCTGATAGTGAAGTCAGGTAAAAGTACAGGAGACAGTTTAGTGGGACCATTATTTAGTTTTGGGCTATTCACAAACCCTTGGAAAAAAAGTCCTTGGTAGCCTGGTTCCTTTACTTGCACATACAATGCACACATGCACACGCGTGCACGTGTATACACACACACACACACAGCCACTCTAAACCTCAAAACCACTCCATCCCCCATTTGTGTGGGTTACATGCTCTCCCATCTCTGAAACAGTGGTACACTTCCCCAACCTAACAATCAAACTTACAATTTCTACTCAAGTGTATTTCCAGTTTCCAGGTTTGACAATTATAAGGGCCAATTAGGCTTGAAATGGTTTTAGGTGCATGCAACCTTTTAAGGAGAATTTCTTTCTTTCTTTTAAAGATTTAGTTATTCATTTTATATATGTGAGTACATTGTAGCTGTCTTTAGAGACACCAGAAGACAGCATCAGATCCCATTACAGATGGCTGTGAGCCATTAAGGAGAATTTCTATTTACCATCTTACGCCTATGCATAACTGGGGGTGCACAGGGTTAAAATCAGATGTAGAGGAACATGCACAGTAGAAAAATGATTATATAACCTACCCATCAATCAAAATAAAGAGCTACCCTGGGCTGGAGAGATGGCTCAGTGGTTAGAGCACTGACTGTTCTTCCAGAGGTGCTGAGTTCAATTCCCAGCAACCACATGGTGGCTCACAACCATCTGTAATGGGATCTGATGCCCTCTTCTGGTGTGTCTGAAGAGAGCAACAGTGTGCTCATATACATAAAATAAATAAACCCCAGGCTGCAGTCTGGCCCCCCGAGCCATCTCTACTCTTTAAGCTACACTACTGCTTTGCTGCAAATAAAGTCACCATGCTCCTTTAGTAAGTGTGCGCCGTTCTCAACTCTTTGAATACGAGCCAAGAACTTGGAAACGCCTGACCCAAACCCTGCCCTGTCCACCAACAGACAGCAAGTGGGAGCTGCCTATTTGCCTTAGCACCTTGGGTTAAAGTCAATGCAGTGGCTAAGAACACTCAAGTCTCTTGCAAACGTGTTGGTTCAGTTCCCAACGCTCACTGAGAGGCTTATAAGCTTCCACTTCTAAGGGATCTGATACCCTTTTCTAGACTCTGGAGCACTGCATGCAGTTGGTGCACAGACACAAGCAGGCAAAAGACCCATACACATAAAAAAATTTAAAAATTGCTTTAAAGAGGAACAAAAGGAACCTTCAGGCTGTACAAGACCCACACAGGATAAAACTGACATTCAGAACACTATGTATGGGAGAGTGGCTCATGAGGCCTGTGGCCATTTGAATAACAATGCCTCCATAGGCTCAATGTCTGCATCTCTGGTCCCTAGTTGGAACTGTTTGGGAAGGAATAGAAGGTGTGGCCTTGGAGAAGGTGCATCACTGCTGTTGGGCTTTGGGAGTCCTTCCTAAGATGGCATTCCCAGTTAGCTTTCTGCTGTAGATCAAGACGGAAGCTCCCATTTGCATTCCAGTGTCATCCCCACCTGCCTGGTGTCACACTGGTCATGACATCTAACCCTCTAAGCCCCCAGTAAACTCTTCTGTAAGTTGCCTGGTCATGGTGTCTTATCCCAGCAACAGGAAAGTAATTCTTTGGAGGTGGGAAATAAAGGTTGCTGAGCTAGTGGGTAATGGTTGCTAGGGGAGAAGGAGTGCCTTCTTTGGTGGTAACCTGGCCCTGCCTCATGCATGCTTATGCATGTGGCCCTATTTAAACTCAGTGGATCTCTCACCCACCCACCCGCATCAGGAGAGTAAGAGGGACCTAGGGAAGAAGAGACATAGTTGGATAATGGAGAGTGACAATTATATATATATATATATATATATATATATATATATATATATATATATATATATATATATATAGTTTGAGACTGGGTCTCTCTCCTTAGCCCTGTCCTGGAACTAACTATTGTAAACTAAGCTGGCTTTGGACTTACAAGGTCCACCTGCCTCTGTGAGCGCTGACATTAAAGGTGTGAGCCACCACTTCCAACCAGCTACTGGCTTTCTAAAGCTGGGCTCTAGTTCTTCCACAAGACCATTCTTGGGCACTAAAGCTAATATCTGGCTTTTTCTGAAACTTTTCTCAGATTCAAGAAGATCTAAGATAAAATACAGATCAAATTATGCAAACATGATTATTAGACCTAACAGTAAATGTGACTGGATAATCTACAAATGCAAAAGAAAGCATTGTTGCTCCAGACTTAAAGGCTTGTGCCACAGCTTCAACCAGCAGGACTTATGAGATTCGGCTTAGAAGAATCTTACTGAGTGATTACTATCAGGGTAGTACACGATTGGTCACATATTAACATAAGTGTAATGTATATATATGCACACGAACACAAACCTAACTACTTTTACTCATTATTTTATATTTAAGAGTTTAAAAGTAGCCTGGACTTGACAAGAAGTGACAAGAGAGGGAAAATTACTGCAACAAACAAAACTAGGCAATTCGAAATCCAAGTGGGACCTGAAGTTCTAAATGATTGACTCTAAAAGATCAAGTCGGACACTTCACTGATTAAATCTCAGGCATCACAACGCAGCACATCCGTTTACAGCTGTTCTGTGGGTACCTTCTGGTTATCCAGAAATGATTAGTTTATGCAAAACAGCTATAACCCCAGAAAGCAGATGTGGGACCACTTCAGTATTTACCTCTGAAGCTCATCGAACTCACACATCCACTGAGCAAACAGAACCTAAAGATGTGGAAGTCCACTAGAAAATGAAAGCTGAAAATGGCTTTGCCCAGCCCGCTCGCATAGGAAATCGATAGATCCAAGGGACATACGGCCAATAAAAGGTCTACCACAGACCCACAGCCCACACGATCACCTCACAGCTGGCTACGGATTTCCTGCAAAGCCCTGAACTCTTTCCAATATAAGATACCTCCTTGGCCGGTGATAACATCTTTGGTTCAGTGGGTGGGGCCGCCAACCAGAGAACCCTTTCAAGAAATCACTAAACATTCTCCTGAAAATCCGTATTCGACCCGCTAAAGAGACCCGAAGGCTATCAAGCGAAGTCCTTAAACTCCCCGAGTTTCCTGACTACACTGGTTCTTAATTTAGGAGTGGAAGTTTCTTCGAAGCCAGGCGCCACTAGCGCTACACAGTCCACCGTCAGGCGCGGCTCATCCCCGACTTTGCACAACTCTTAACCCCCACCCCGGCAAGCTTCCAGGGCACGTGAGCTGGCGAAACCGACCCCAAGAAAGCTCTCCCTTTCCCATCCCCAGCCCCCCGCGTACCCGAATCTCCGCACAAACCCCAGAAGAGGGCGTGCGTGTAGTTCAGGTCTCCCCGAGGCCGACAGGCGCTCTCCTACAAGTTCCACCCCACCACGTAGGAACTTGACGCCCGGGGTTTCCCACTGCAACTCCGGAGACTCACCGGTACGTGGTTGACACCTTGTCCTTTGGAAGCGATCAAGAGGATTTCCCTGAAGTCCATGTCTGGCCGAAGAGAAAAGCCCGGCTGGGCCGGGGACTCGGCGGCGGAGGCGAGCCTTACCGCTCGCTGACCCCAAGCTCTACTGACTGCCTGGCCTTGGTGGCCCGTATCCCGCCGCCCCTCGACGCCGACACTTCCGGCGCCTTCTAATGCCGTGACCGCCCCGCGCTGCAGCCGAATACGGAATATGTGTATGTATGTGTACACACACTCGCACACGCTCCGCGACTCCGCCGCGATCGCGAGTATTTGCGCAACTTCCGCTTTCGGGGCCAAGACACGTAAAACGGGTACGTGGCCGTTGGTGTTGGCGTTGGCTCGAGTGGGTGGGACTAAAGCGTCTACCAGCCAATCAGACGCAGTATGGCAGCTCGGGGGTGTGGCTAAGGGGGGCGGGGAGAGCGGTCGGCTTGAGGGTCTTCGCGGCGGGAGAGGATTTCGGTGCCGGGGCCGGTGTCCGGGGAAACCGGACTCCCTTCCAGATCTGGGCTCTGTAGGTGTCACGCGTGGATGCTTGGATCCCTAATGGCGGTGTTCCAACAGCTGGTGCGAAAGGCCTGGAGCAAGGGATCGCGGATTGGTTTCTCGGGAGCCCAGAGGCTACGCATGCGCAAACGGATCTTGCTCTTCGTCTGGTCCTCGGATGCCAGTTACCCCACGGAGGCGCCTGCTGCCTTTTTAAAAAAACCTAGGGCATGAGCGAAGACTTTAGTCACGTGCCAGGCAGAACTTGATTCTGCAGAACACAGTGCATTCGTTGGGAAGCTAGCCCCGAGTTTCTTTTGAGTTCTCTTGAACTTGGACATTTCGGCTCAATAAAGTACACGTGAATAACTAGAAATACCCCCAGACTAGACTGTGGGGAGTGGCCGCATTATTTACCTTTCTTTTTCTTTTCTTTCTTTCTTTCTTTCTTTTTTTTGTGCAGTTGAAAGGGGTGAGTGTATCCTAGAGACCTTATTCTGTGAGCTGATGTTAGACTGTTGTATTGGGACAGCTCCGCTTCAGGCTGGGTAAGAGACCATGGTAAAGCCTGCCTTCCCCCTAGATTTTTTTTTTTTCTTCTTGTCTTTTCAAGACAAGGTTTGTCTGTGTAGCCCCGGCTGTGCAGAAACTTACTCTGTAGACCAGGCTGGCCTCGAACTCTGAGCTCCACATGCCTCTGCCTCCCAAGTGTTAGAATTAAAGGTATTTGACATCATCGGCTGGCGGTATTGAAACTTTTAATTTTTCTCTTCCTCAGCCTCAGATATCTTAAGAACTCTCCCTAACCCAACATAATATTCCTTTTATAGATGCTTTTTAATATATATATGTGTGTGTACAAATATACATATATACATTTATGTGTGTGGGTGTTTTTGCCTGTATATTAGGAAGAGTTCTGTGGAATCCCAGAAATTATTGTGTGCACCACTGAACAGGACATGTTTCTTCATATGTTAATTAGCTCATTTGAACTGCTATAAATATGTACCCATGAAACTAGCTGTCAGTAACTATAAAGTAGTAATGATCACGTGTGCTTGTGTGAGACAGAGACAGAAAGACAGTAGCTAATGTTAAATCACTGCTGTATGTGGTAATTCAGTAAGGGAAAGGCAGAACCTCTGTCTGCATTAGTCAGAGTTCTCTAGAGCCACAGAACTTATGGAATGTATATATATAGAGCGAATGTATGACTTACGGTTTATAGTCCAGCTAACCCAACACGGTCGTACTTAGTCACCCGAGGCTGGTGGCTTGAGAAGTCGGTTCCGACAGACCTACTGGCAAGTAACTTCAGACAAAAAAGTCACCTTTCCTTCTTCCAGTGTCCTTATATAAGCCTCCAGCAGGAGGTGTGGCCCAGCAGAGGGTGTGGCCCAGATTAAAGGTGTGTGTGCCACCAAGCCTGGAATTTGCTTTATCCCAGGCTGACCTTGAACTCAGAGATCTCCTTTGCTCAGTCTCTTGGGATTAAAGGTGTGCACTACTTTGCCTGGGCCTAAGCTTTTCATAGCCACTATACCCTAAGATCTCCATGCCAAGATCCAGGTCAGAAACCTGTGTCTTCCAGCCTCGAGATCTGGGTCACAGGGGAGCCCTCCAGTTCTGGATTGTAGTTCATTCCAGATGTAGTCAAATTGACAGCCAGGAATAGCCACTACACTCCCTTTACAGGGAGGAACAACAAATTCAGCAGATAGTTCTGCCAAAACCGGTATGTGTGTATACAAGTCACCGGGGACAGTTAGGAGTCCACTGCAGCGTGCTTTGGTCCGCAGAGAGGGCTGCAGCCACCAAGTTCAGCAGCTTGACTCGAGCCTCAGGACCCAGGCAGTGAAAGAGTCCTGACTCCTGCCGGTTGTCCTCTGACCTCCACACATGCGGCATGGCATGTGCACTACACTCACTCCCAACTACACACACACACACACACACACACACACACACACACACACACACACACACACACACACACACCATAGAATGTAATTCAGGAACTGAACAGGAAAACGAGAGCAACAACTTGAAAAGGTCCTGAATGTCTGCTGGTGCGGAACGATGGAGTGGGAGTGTATCCCGACAAAGAAGGAACCCGATCTGCACCTGTACCCGGGGTGATCTCTGAGATCTGTTAGAGAAAAAGTATGGCGAACAGTATTTCTAAAAGAAGGTGCTGGAGGTGGCGCTCGGAGCTGGAGCCAGTACCTGGTGCACTCGGGGCTCTATCCTCAATCCGCAGCACCGAAAGAAAGTTAAGGGTTTTTTTTTGGGGGGGAGGGGTCTGTTTTTTAAGGTAAATCTGAAGTCTATTCACACATACAGGCTTGTCTATATAAGGTTTACAGCAGGCCAGAGACAATCTAGAAAATGGAAAGAACCAGTTCCAGTTAGGAAGGAAGTGGGTTTCCCACCACACGATTGGCTGTTTGAATGGTGTGTGTGTGTGTGTGTGTGTGTGTAAATATTTCCATTACTAAGGTTCTTTTTTCTTTTCCTTTTTTTGGCTATATCTTTTGAGAAGAGGATATGATACACTGTTTTAGATTCATGAGTTATCCTGAGCTTCTTTCTTAGAGTTCAGCTCCTTCAAAGACAGCCTTAGACCCCTTTCTGAGAGTCCTCTTACTGCAAGAAACACTCTTAGAGTTGCCGAGCCAAGCTTTTGTTATGGGTAGTGAGGGCAGGGACCCGGGGGACCGGGCATCGCTGGCCCTGTGGGCTCAGCTGCGCCAGCATCATTTCTCCACAGTCCAGTGGCCTCACCCTGACACACAACTTTTTGAAAAGAGGCTTCAGCGAATGGCGAAAGAAGAGAGGAAAGAAGAGAGGTCTCGTGTCGGTGAACTGTGAGGGGAAGCAGCAGTGTGAGCTTCATTAAGCTGGTTGGGGGTGAAGAGAGAGAAAGGTGTGCGTAGGGAGGGGCCCCGCAGGGCTGCTGGGAGAAAGGCAGAGAGGGCAGAAATGCCTCCAGTCCGGGGAGTGTGGAAGGTGTGTGTGCCTCGCCGAAGGCAGCAAGCTGGAGGTCAGCACCGGAAGCGGAAATCAGGATGAGTGGCCGCCCGAAGTCTCAAGGCTTTGAAGGGGAAGAGGAAGGGTCAGGAGTTGGATCATCCTCTTCTGAGGCTGATCCGTCCTTTAGTGTACTCCAGGGGCAGCTTCTAGAAGATGACTTAAGAACTCTCTTATTTCAGAAATATACAAGTATGGGCTGGAGAGATGGCTCGGTGGTTAGAGCACTGACTGCTCTTCCAGAGGTCCTTAGTTCAAATCCCAGCAACCACATGGTGGCTCACAACCATCTGTAGTGGGATCCGATGCCCTCTTCTGGTGTGTCTGAAGACAGCTGCAGTGTACTCACATAAAATAAATAAATAAATAGAAATATACAAGTAGTTACTTGTATAAGAAGAAACTATACTCCTTTCTTGGTGTACAAGTATTCAGGAAATGTACAAGAAGCTCTTGCCCAGGGTGCACCAAGCTCTAGGTTTAACTGGGTATGCTGCATAAACAACCTAGTGTGCCCCGGGCCCTCGATTACAGACACAAATATGTTTATTTAAAACTATAATTTTGTGTCCCTGGCTTATGTATTAAGATACTGGCTTCTGATAGCGTCTGTAGTCCTAGCACCCCACAAGCCCCTCAGACAGGCCTTGGCTATCCTGGCATGCTCTGAAGACCAACCAGGCTGGCTTGGAACCCTCCCAACCCCCAAGAGCTAGAATTAAATTAATTAAAGGCATGTGCCGCTACACCTGACTAATTCTGTTAGCAGTTCTGAGGCTGAGGCAGGAAGATTAAAAAAAATAAAATTAGGGCCAGCGTGGATTATAGATGAGACTCTGTCTCAAAACAATCATACAAAGAAACAAACAAAAGAAACGGTGTATATACTGCTCATTTGTACTTGTGTTAAGTAAGGGCAGACTGTGTTCTGCCCATCCTCCCCCCCCCCCCCAAACATATTAAAAGTCTGATCTCCAGCATGAATGTTCCGGAAGACAGGCTCCTAAATGACAATGATCAAGGTTAAGTGACGTCATTGTGGGGCCTGACCCAAATGACTCACAAAAGAGGAAGTCCACTTTCTAGTAGGCTATTTGTTTCAAGTAACTGGTCAAATGAGAGGCAGGCCGATCTTTTCGAGTTTGAGGCCAGCCAGGGCTACATAATAATACACTGCCCCCAAAATAAAAATAAATAATAAATAATAAATAAAGACAACCACAACCAAGATATTCAAGATGGACAAGGGCCAGAGGCCATGAAGTGACCCAATGTTTCCCCACCCAATTAAAAGGCAAGAATATC
Source organism: Micromys minutus (assembly GCF_963924665.1). NCBI lineage: Eukaryota > Metazoa > Chordata > Mammalia > Rodentia > Muridae > Micromys > Micromys minutus. The sequence goes on along the minus strand of NC_137967.1, from coordinate 3,218,164 downwards.
GACTGCAAGGCAAAGGCAAGGAGGACGGACCAGGCAGGTCACGTTCTGTGCGGACACTTTTTTATTTATTGTGAAGGAGTTGAAGTTGGCTGGTTACCTGCGCGCCAGTGAAAATGGAGGGCGATCCACTGACAGGCCACCAGCGCACAAGGATGCGCGCACAGTATTTACTGCAGGCTCGTGGGTTTCAGCAGAACCCTGGACATGACTTGGACGCTCTCTCTCAGAAGGGCAGGAACACTCACGGTGACCTACTCAACCCGTGTGATCGGAGAAAGGGAGTTTAATGCGGAAGAATTATGGCGTATATGGGCTTTGAGTAATGAGGGGTTGCTTAGTAAGAAGAGACTTTTGTGTGTGTCCGTGGGTGGGCTGCTTACGTATCATCCCTCGTGTGCTCCAGCTTGGTTTTTGACACGGGGTCTCTCATTGGGACCTGTGGCTCCCTGGCTATAAGGTAGGCTATTTGTTTAGTCAGAAAGCCCCACAGATAGCCCTGTCTGCAGGTACAGTGACGGGATTCTCCACCGCGTCCACAGAAGGTCACCATCGACCCTCTGACATGACATTCAAGAAGAATTCTCTGTCCCTACGGCTGAGATCCAGACCTTGGAGATGTTGATCTGTGGAACTTGCCATCTGCCTGCTAGGGTTCTGGGGTCAGTTCTTCCTCCAGGGCTGCCTGAGGCGGAGGGTGGGGGGAGGCTTCGGAGGGTGCGGACTCAGCAAACTGTCCATACAGCAGGAGCCTGGGGTCCCGGGGGCTAGAATGGAGTCTGTCCAGGGTTGGGGTGGGTTGGAGGTGGAGGGCACGGGATCTAGGACGGCTAGTACCTGTTCTTTCCATGTTTCTCTGATGCCCTCTAGTGACAGAACCTCATCACTGCAAAGGAAAAATATTTAAAGGGCCCAGAACTGGTTTTTCCGTCAAAAAGGGTACATTTGGAGCTGAGACAATAAACTGATAACCAAATTGGTAAAGGTTCTACTTACAAGGCAACACCACAGAATTATTTGTAATAGCTAAGAACTAGAAAGGACCTGGGCGTTCTCGAAGAGGTAACGCCCGATCAAGACCGCTGAACACGCAGCGCCTGACACTTTAAACTGTGTCAATTAGCAGGCTACACCTGTGATCCCAGGACTCCGAGGCAGGTGGATCTCTATGAGCTGAAGTTAGCCAGGTTCTGGCCAGCCTGAGTTACGCTGTGAGACTGAGAAAGAAAACACAACACCCCTAACAAAATAGGAGTAGCCAAAAAACAACAAAGAGTGTTAGATCTACATCTATTGTTCTGGGGGAATTTTAGGAGTGTTGGCTTCTTTAAATCTTCTTCTTCTTCTTCTTCTTCTTCTTCTTCTTCTTCTTCTTCTTCTTCTTCTTCTTCTTCTTCTTCTTCTTCTTCTTCTTCTTCTTCTTCTTCTTCTTCTCCTCCTCCTCCTCCTCCTCCTCCTCCTCCTCCTCCTCCTCCTCCTCCTCCTCCTCCTCCTCCTCCTCCTCCTCCTCCTCCTCCTCCCCCCCCCTCCATCATCAAGAGAGGGTCTTTAACCCATGGTGTAACAAGGATTGACTTTGGATGACCTTGAACTTCTGATCCTCCTGCTTCCATCCCCCTACTATTGGCTTACAGGCAAGCACCACGCACCGCCCCAGCTCATACTTGTTTTTGTGAAAAAGGACAGAAGAAAAGATGGGGTTGGGTGGTGGGGATAGAAATATCTCCAAGTGGGACGGGAGAGACAGCTTATTGGTTAAGAGCACTTGCTGCTCTTGCAAAGGACCAGTTTCAGTTCCCGTGGAGGCTCACAACCATCCGCCACTACAGTTCCATGTGGTCTATCCCCTTCCTCCGGCCCCTGGGAGCACCAGGCATGCGCAGTGCGCTCACACGGGCAGAACATTCGAGCCCGTAAAGTCTTTTTAGAAAAGCATCTTCAACAGAAACTGGGTCTGGAAAGAGCGTCAAGGCCTAGGACTTGGCCAGGCTTCACCAGGCCTTCGTCCTGGAGGTACCGCAGGAACAACCCAGGATGCACCAGGCCCTCGGATGAATTATGGGTACTGCACAAGTAACCTCCATTAAAAGTACAGGGAGGAAGAAATGACAAAATAAAACAACAAAAGACTTAGACTTGCTTGTTGCCTTCTCCCCAACTCCATCCCTCAGAAAGAGTCTTGTGGGCCTTAACCCTCCCCCGCCCCCCAGGGTGAGATGGCCAGGTGTGCTGCCATATTCCTGTACCTTGTGTTTTTGATTTTCTTCCTTCTTTGTTTTGTGATGAGGATGGAACCCAGGCTCATCCACATGTTAGGCAAGTGTCTAGCTACACCCTAGTCCACCTTATACCGGGCCAAAAGGGAGAGATGGCTTAACTCGTTTAGCTACTTGAAGCTGACTCAATTAATTAAGGTATGCATATATGTAAAAGACATGCTCCCCCCCACTTTTTATCAATTCTTTGTGAATTTCCCATCATGCCCGCCAATCCTGTTCATTTCCCCGTCCCTCCATATCTGCTCTCTGCCTTTGCACACCCCACCCCCTGCAAAGAAAACAAACAGACACACAACCAGACAGACAGACAAATCTTGCTGTTGAAGCTTCGGTGTGTCTTGGTGTGTCGGACAGTATATCCTTTAGCCTAAACAACTTTTCTTGTAGATATTCAGTTTAATGGCTCATTGGTCTGGTTGGCTTCTGGACCCCACTCAGAAATCTGTTGCCCTGTATCACAGAGTTCCTGCAGCTCTGGTTCTGGAAGACTGGTTCCTTTCATGCACTCCAGCGGCCGTAGATGGAGTAGATGTTGGGGTGAGTCAACCCAAAGCCCTGCATCTGGGCCCGGGTGGTAGCTGAGTTGGTCAGCCTCCCAGCTCTGTGTGCTCACACCACTGGGGCCAGCTCTGCTGTGCTGCCCTGGCAAGGCGTGTGTGTGTGTGTGTGTGTGTGTGTGTGTGTGTTCTGGGGAGTGTGGGGCTGGAGAGATGGCTCAGATGTTAAAGGCTAGGCTCACAACCAAAAAACAAATAAAAGTGACAGGCGTTTGTAAAACAGGAAAAGTATCACATGAGTGTTTGAAATGGTGAACGTAAAAAGGACCTGGGCTTGGAACGTTGTTAAAATGTTCAGGGGTGCAAATGTATCCAGATAGATCTACCTCAAAGTAATAATGGTATTTTGTATTGATTAATTTTTATTTTTTTATGCACTTGGATATTTAGCCTTCATGTGTGCCTCCTGCCCGTGGAGGCCAGAAGAAAGTATCGGATCCCCTAGAATCGTTATCTGGAGTGACAGATGGCTTTGAGCCACCAGGTGTGTGCAATAGATTGAACTCAGGGCTTTCTGAATGCTAGGCAGGCATCTACCAACTGAGTTACACCCCGAACTCACGGCGGTCAGGTTTTTTGATAAGATTATGGATGATAAACCTTTTTCTACTTTTGACTTTTAAGTAATTTAAAAAAACTACTGTTTTGAAACAGAATCTTACTCTGTAGCCCTGGCTGACCTTGAACTCACAGAGATCTGCCTTCCGTTCTCGCCTTAGTGGAGCTAAAGGGTTGCATCACCGTGCCCAGAGATCTTTGTTATTTTTAGTTAGGCGTAGGTGTGTGCATCTCTGTGTGGCTCTGTGCACATGAGTGACCTAAGAAGGCAGAGGACCCTGGATCCTCTAGAGCTTGCGTCGAGCTGCCCAGTGGTTGCAGAAACCTTCTGGAATAGGCACTCCAACACCAGCGAGGGTGGAGGAGAGATGTCCCCAGTGGACTCAAGCCAGGACAGCCCCTGCAAGGCTTCCGTTTGGGTCCAGTTTGCTTTCTCATTTTTCTACCCTAGAGGCACACCGTGGGTGGGCAAGCAAGTGCGGATTTTACCGAAGCCCAGGTGGCAGTCAGCCGGTTGCCAAGGGCAACGGCCCATTGTAACTGCCCGTTGGTGAGGTCAAGCTTGACCAACGGGCAGTGCAAGCAGTGCTTTAAGTAAGTCGCTAAATAAGTCAAGATCGAATAATTGGCCTTTTCTACCTTGTTCTGCTTCACAACCCCGGGTGCTGGGAAGTGAACTCAGGTGCTTTGTGAGGACGGTAGGCACCCCTAACCACTGAGCCGTCTCTCCTACATCATTTTTTATTGTATTTTCATAAACAGTAGAAAAGGAACAAAGCCGAAATGAGCTCCATCATCATCGTCGTCACCGTCGAACAGCGACTGGTTGCATACATCCCAATTTACTCCACGTGGTTGTTCGGAAGGACATGGCTTTCAAAGGGACATATCCCACAGCCAACCCGCAGCTGTCTCTGGCATAGAGGGTCACCGCATCCCTCGAAACTTCAAGGTCCTGAAACCCTGGCTAGGGGTGTTGAAATGAAGCAAGGACAGACATGCAGACACGCACGGAAAAGCTGGAGTCAGGTGGGGGTGTGTCCACTCTGATGAGGCGCCACCCAGCGGGAGGGGCATGTGTGGGTAGGAGGGCTATGTGGGAGAGCAGATTCACTGGCCACACCCTCACCGGAGGACCTCAGAGGAAGGCTTTGCCACCGCCCTCAGCCTTACCTGGGGAAGGCTTTGGCACTGCAGAAGGCTGAAGCATTGGACTCCTTGACATGGCCGTACCCATGTCTGCAATACCTGCTCACTCAGGGCCTCCTCTGCTGCCTACAGAGGATGAAGAACCTGTCTGGGCTGTGGCCCAGCCGCTGCAGTGCCCAATCCTTGGCTCCTCAGAACCCTTTGGATGTGCTAGGTTGAGCTAAGTCGTGATATAAACCTTCCCACCACTCCTGAAAGGTTACGAAAAGTCAGATTTCCCCCTTTGCTCTGCGGATCAGATTGGAGGCTCCTCGGGTGGCTGGTGCTCAGGTAGCAGCTTAGAAGGGTGCTCTCTGAGGAGGCGTCTCTGCCCCACCCCCTGTGCCTCTGCAGTCTGACTTCCTACCCCTCTCTTTCTTAATAAAACCCTCTAGGCTGTAGAGTGGTGCCCGCTTTTCTCTCTAAAGCCCAGCCCCGTTTCCATCCACATATTGTCTTTCTCCCACCTCAAGACCCGCCATGGCCCGGGAACCCCTTCTCCTAATAAACTGCACCCTTCTGGAGGTGCCACCGTCCTTTCTGTGCCGCCTGCTGCTGTTCCTCTTTCCCTATGTTTAACAGTTTCTAGTATGGAATCTTTCTGAGCTGGGTGGCCACGAACCTTCTAGAAGAGGTGGTTTCAGGTGGGGAGATAAGTCAGTAGGAAAAAAAAAGTGCTTTTATTGCAGGACCGATGACACAGACTGGAGTTTGGTCCCAAGAACCCATCTGGGAAGCTGGAAGTAGTGGCTTAGGGACCCCCATGCGTGTGTAAACGCTCTACCGTGAGCTGCACCCCAGCCCCCCATTTCGTGTTAGAACAATTTCCCATGGCTCTGGGAAGATAAAGGTTCAGTTGGCAAAGCGCCCGCCCGCTGCGCAAGCGTGAGAACCTGAGTTCGAATCCCGGAACCCACCTAAAAACTCGGGCACGTGTTAGGGAGGCAGAAAGAACCCTGGGGCTCACTGGCGCATCTGGTTAGTCAGGTTAGTGAGCAATGCTCAAACACAAGGGGCACCAACCAACCCCCAAAACACCAGCCCGCCTACGCTTTGGTAACTTGCTCCCAGAACAGTGCTCTGACCCCGCGCCCAGCTCTGCTGCCATAATTTACTGACACATGACGCCTTCCTGTCCCACAGCCACAGTCCCCTGGGAAACGGACCCTGACTCCCCCTCCTCCGTGAGAGTTCCCCCTGGAAACCGAGGCTGCAGAGGATGGCCATTATTTTGATGCAGAGGACTCTGGGTCTTCCTTTGGGGTTCTTAGTCTCATTGGTGAAACAACTTAAGGACGAAAGCTGGAAGGATGATGGTTCAAGTGGCCAAGAACGCTGGCTGTTCTTCCAGAGGACCTTGGTTCAATTCCCAGCACCCGCACTCAGGCTCACAACCATCAGTAACTGTAGTTCCAGGGGATCTGACGCCCTCTTCTGGTCTCCTGAGGTACCACAGGCCACCAGGCACACACGTGGTGCACAGACATATGTGCAGGCAAAACACCGATTCCAAAATAATAATGACGATGATGGTAATAATGATAATAAATAATAAACCAATCTTTTAAAAAATGGGTTTTAGGAGTAGACTCAAATTAAAACCTAAGGACCATTTTTATTAGAGGTAAAGATAATAACTCGGTCGCAGGGAAGCTGTAAACTCCAGCAGTTATTTGGAGGAAGGCAATGAAGAAATGGATAAAAAGCCATGTTATTTAACCTACCAGAGAGGTCAGAATGCCTGGTGGACATGCAGCCACACAGCAGGCAGGCGGGCAGGCATTAGAAAGTGAGTAAGAGAGGCCAAAATGCTGGGGGAAAGCCCAAAGTGTCGAATAAAGCTTGCTTAGAAAAGAGGAGGAGGAAAAGGAGAAGTTACACTTCTCTTGAGTAATCCAGAGGGCGGCTGGCCCCTCACACAGCTGAAGCCTGTGAGGTTAGCCCTGAGGCAGGGACTCTGGGCAAGAATGACACAATAACATTGAAGATCCTTCCTCACCTGTGGTTTGTGGGGGAGGGGACCCTTCCTCACCTGTGGTTTGTGGGGGAGGGGACCACAGTGGCCTCATAACAGATGCTTACCTTATGAGTCATAACAGTAGCCAGGTTATAGCTACGAGAATAATTTTATGGTTGGGGGGGGCTTCCCCACATGAGGAACTGTATTAAAGGGTTGCAGTACCAGGAAGGTCAAGAACCACCCCATCAAAGGCCTAATTATTCCACCTCCCTCTTTTGGATGATGTAAGGTGAGCCACCTTCCTTGGGGTGGTCCCTTAGTCAAAGGGACCGAACCTGCCCATCTGGAGTCTTAGGTCTCTACCCAGACCAGAGAGTCTGTTCACTTGTTTTAGATTTTTGCCTGGCTGAGATCATTCATTCCTGAGGCAGTTTTGAGTGGCCACGGAGCAGCTGCAGATCTTCTTGTTTCAAACAATAGATTCCGTTACGGAGTGGCTTTATGGAACCCTTACAGTTATGGGATGTAAGAAAGTCACAGGTCGCCAGGCATGGTGGTACACCTTTAGTTCCTACACTTGGGAGGGGGTGGCGAAGGCAGGTGGATTTCTATGAGTTTGAGGCAAGCCTGGTCTATATAGAGAGTCCCATTGCTTCTAGATGCTGGCTGGTGACATTCTGAGCTTTCGGGTTAGTGGAAGACAGTGGTCTGCTAAGTTAGTGCATAATAAAGTTTTGCCTTATAGTGGAAAAAAAATGTTAGGCCAGGCATGGGAATAGCCAGTGAGTGGTGATTAAGGGGACTAGAGGCAGCTCAGGAGAATTCTGGCTCCCGATTTGCAATCTCCAAACTCTACAGTCATGACTAGTCTCTCAAGCAGCCTTGTTAGCACAGGCGTGGCTTGTCTTTCTTTTGGAAACTTCAGTTTACGGAGCCCAGGTAAACTACAGGCTACCTAGTTAAATCTGGATTTTTAGATAAGTTAATTTCATTAAAAAAAAAACTATGAGTATAACTCGAGTAAAAAGTTATTTGCCGTTTTTCCAAAATTTAAATTCACGAGTGCCCTACATTTTGATTTGCCCATAGGGCATGAGAACATCAGGAAATGAGAGCCTGAGAGGGCCTGTGGTACCTCCTTGCCTCACCACTGGGTGGCAGTAGAGCCACCACTAAACAGCACAGGGCCCTCCGCCAGATCCTTGTGGAATCTAAGCTCATTGGGGCAGGTGAGATGCTCAGTGAGTAAGGATGCTTGTCACCCAGCATAATGGCCTACGTTTGATTCCTGGAGAGACAGAATTGTCTCCCACAAGTTGTTTTCTGACTCCACACTTGTGCGTGTGCACAGACACAAATGAATAAGTACATGTAATTAACACCCTCCCCCAATCCAAAATAAAAGCCTTGGGGCTGGAGTGATGGCTCAGCGGTTAAGAGCCCTGACTGCTCTTCCAGAGGTCCTGAGTTCAAATCCCAGCAACCACATGGTGGCTCACAACCATCTGTCATGGGATCTGATGCCCTCTTCTGGTGTGTCTGAAGACAGCGACAGTGTGCTCATGTACATTTAACAAATAAATCTTTAAGAAACAAAGCCAGGCACGAGCCATTCTGAATAAAGCAGACACTCACACACCCACACTGTTCAAAGCACAGAGAGTAAGTGTAGAGCTAAGAGCCACAAATGTGGTATCTACAAAACACCTCCCCCAAGGCTCAGGGACCGTGATGAAAAGGGGGGAGGAAAGACTGCACGAGCCAGAGGTCAGGAGGACCAGAGGGAAGCAGTGTGTCCCAGACATGGCAGGACAGTGGCACTCACGAACTCAATGGCAGTTGTGGTTGTCTGAATGTGATCATGTCGGTTAAGATTCCAGCATAAGTGGGGGGTTCTGGAGTCCCCTCCCCTAGGCTGACAGCTCCTTTTCTTTAGGGGTATGGCTCTTGGCAGGTTGACCATGACCCGGTGGGTGGTCTCATAGCCACGAGTGTATGGCGCGTACGTACCTCCAGCATTGACCGGAGATAAATAAAAAAAAAGACCTTGTGAAGCTGGTGGGGTGGGTGGGGAGATGGGCGCGTGAACCTTACCGAGTTACAGAGAGCAGAGGGGTGGGTAAACGTGATGAAATTATCTACACCGTATGTATGTATTCGTGTAACTCTCAAAGAAAATAAAACCATGATAAAATAAATAAATAAAAGAAAGACAGGCAAGGCGCCCGAGTCTAGCACTGGACAGGCGGAGACGGGCGGGTCCCTCAGGCTTCTGGCTTAGCCAAATCAGCCAATTCCAGGTCAGTGACAGAGAAGGTGGAGAAGCAGTATCCTGAGGAATGACACCCAAGGTTGACCTCTGCCCTACATGTGCGTTCACCCCTGTGTACGCACACACAGGCACACACCAAAACCAGAAATGCACGCCGCCTTTAATTAGGGAAATTAGTGAAACCCAAAGTTTTATTCAGCAGATTTCCTCGTCTTTATACTCAGAGGCATGTAGATAAATATTCATTGCCGTCTGTAACCAGACAGAAGCAAAGCCCGAAGCCCAGTCATCCACCCAAAGGCAACTGGTTGAAGGAATGATGACATACTTCATGGTAGGATTATCATTGTGGAATCCTGCGGCGCCTCAGAGAATGAGACAGACTTGGCAAGGAATGCAAGTCAGAACGGGGCAGCGCCAGCTCAGGGCACTCAACATGGAGACAGGAGGTCATTGTTAATACGGGCTCAGACACTTCCACAGCTAAACCTTTGAACGGGGCGAGATTCCCACCCACAGACAGGCTGACCTATGGCTGAGCAGGGCATCATTTCCCCGAAGCATCCTCTTCTTGTCTTGCCTCTAGCAGACCCTTTACTCCAATCTGCCCAGGAGCTGAGGCCTTGATCAGCCCCCTTCTCACAAGATAACCTCGCTTTCCCCAGAAATTTATTTATTATCTACACTGCAACTGTCTTCAGACACACCAGAAGAGGGCATCAGATCTCATTACAGATGGTTGTGAGCCACCATGTGGTTGCCAGGATTTGAACTCACGACCTATGGAAGAGCAGTCAGTGCTCTAACCACTGAGCCATCTCTCCCCTGGACAGTACTTTTAAGGCTGCTCGAATTTGTGCTTTCCAGGATCCAAGTAGCCCCGAATAAATGCCCATTTCTTGGGTTTTCGCTATGTTGGTTTTAGTCTCAGTCGGCAGATCTATATAGTAACAAGGGAAGAATTCTAAGGTATTTTGGGAGTTCACAAAGCAAGGTGCTCCCCTCGAATATGTAGCAGATGTGCAGCTTGGTCTTCATGTGGGTTCTGAACAACTGGAGTCGGGGTTGGGAGTGGAGCTGTCCCAAAAGCTGTTGCCTGTACGTGGGGTGTGTGCTTCTAGCTGGGCTGCCTTGTCTGGCCTCAGTGCGTGAGGATGTGCCTAGCCTCACGGCGACTTGATGTGCCAGGGTGGGGGGATATCCCCCTCAGAGAATCGAAGGGAGGATGGAGGAAGGATTGTGGGAGGGGGTAGCTGGGAGGGGGGCAGTGAATGGGATGTAAATTGAATAAATAAAATAATTATAATAAATTAAAAAATCAAGGTGCAATCTGTAGACCACCACACATAGGTGTGTGTGTGGGGGGGGAGGAGGCACTTTCTACGGAAGACATAGGAGAAATCAAGGATTTATGCTGGTGGTGGCAGAACATGCCTTTAATCCCATCATTCAAGACAAGGCTACACAGAGAAACCTTGTCTTGAAAAAAAAAAAGATTTTATTTTATACGTATGAGTGTTGTTTGTTCTTTGTGTGTATGTCTGCACACCAGAAGAGGGCATAGGACCCAGTGGAACTACAGTTACAGAGAGTTGTGAGCCACCCACCGTGTAGGCGCTAGACTCAAAATCTCTAGAAGAGCAGCCAATGCTCTTAATGGCTGAGCCATCTTTCCAACCCAAACAGAGGTTACTTCAAAACCACTAATACTATCTGGCCATGGTAGTGCAAACTCTTAATCCCAGCACTCAAGAAGCTGTAGACCTACAGAGGCAGTACAGTAGGTCTTTGCCTGGTTTACATAGTGAGTTCCAGGCCAGCCAAGGATACTTAGTGAGACCCTGTTTAAAAAAAAAAAAAAAAAAAAAAAAAAAAACCTGAAACAACCAGCCAGACAACCAACTAACTAACCAACTGGCCAGCTGAATAACCAACCAGCCAGCAAGCAAGCAAGCAGCAAGCAAGCAAGCAAGCAGCTAGCCAACAAAAACAAGACTAGAGGGGGTGGGTGGAGCACATCTCTAATAACCAGAAACCAGAGGCTGGGGGATCTCTATGGGTTCCAGGCCAGACTGCCAGAACCATAGAGTGAAACTCAGTCTCGAAAACAATCAAACAAACAACCCTCAGACAGCAATGCATAAGTCTGAAAAACTCTGAGTTTTCCAGGGCAACGCTTTCAACATTAAAATAAAAATCAAATCTAAAATATTTCCCTAAAATTTTTTTGTTTGTTCCCTGGATGTGCTGGCCCATTGAACTCAGGTTCTAATCAGCTGCTGGACAATCCACCTGTCTGTTTTTCGTGGCTGCTGCAGGACTTCTAAAGGGGAAGGCTTTGGGTTGGAAATGGCATTCAATCAAGATGAACGATAAGCAGTGTAGTAAGTAGTCTCCAAGACGCCTCCAAAATGGCTCCTGCTTCTGAACAGAAGCCTTTGTGTAACACATTGTTTGGGAGTGCAATATGTGACCGGAAGCACAGGGGACTGTCACTTCTGGGACAAGAATTCTTTGTTCTGGGGGACTTATTCCCGCTGTGCTGTGTGGGGACCATGGAGTAGCTCCTGGAAGAATAGATGTTTCTGCCGGCTTAGTAACCAAAGCTTGCCATCCATCACTTGGGTGCACTTGGAAACCAGGTCCACCCTGGCTCAGCCCTGGCTCATCAGCAGGTCCCCAGCTGACTGACTGTCGGCCTATGACAACCTCACACGACCCTGAGCCAGAATCACCTCTGCCAAGCCACTTCTGGTTTTGATCCTTAGAAACAAGATAGTAAATGCCTGTCTTCTTCAAGTTGCCAAATTTAAGGGTAATAGATAATAAACACAGAAATAACAAATAAAGCACCCTGTGTTGAAAGCTTCCCAAATGACCGTACATTTCCAAATGTTCAATACGCATTATCTTGAGCAAATTTCACGGTATATTTTTACATGAAAAAATTATAATTTTTCCCCGAAAGATTTACTTTTGTATTATACATAATTCAGACACACCAGAAGAAGGCATCAGATCTCATTACAGATGGTTGTGAGCCACCATGTGGTTGCTGGGATTTGAACTCAGGAGCTCTGGGAGAACAGTCAGTGCTCTTAACCTGTGAGGGAGGCATCTCTCCAGCCCCAATTAATAATAATAATATTATTAAAATTATTATATTTTATATATTATATAATTGTATTATATATAATACACTATGTAATTATTATATAATTGTATTATATATAATACACTATATAATTATTATAGAATTGTATTATATAATACACTATATAATTATTATATAATTGTATAATATATATAAAATATGTAATTATTATATTAATAATTATAAGATGCAGAATAGTGCCATTCTATACACAAAGTGCAGAAGAAAATATCCGAAGTATAGGTGAGCATGTTATAAACCAATTTCTTTTTCAGTTTTTTTTTTTAATGTAACCCAGATTTGTAACCCAAATCTCTGATTTGCTATGCAGCTGTGGATGACCCGTCTCCATTTCTCAAGCGTTGGGATTACAGGCATGAGCCACGCCACTCAGCTGAAAGGACCATTTTATGTCTTCTTTTTAAGATATGCAGATGGACTGAGTAATTGAACTATTTGGCCATTTGCCACAGCATTTTCCACTTTCATTTTGGAGACTTCCTGTCAAAAATGACATTTAAGATTTAGTCATAATTAGGCCCAGGCAGCCTCGCTGACAGTTGGCACTGCAGCAATCTCCTTTTTTATTTTGTTTTATTTTATTTTTAAGAAACGTGTTGTTTACTACCTTCTGGTGATAGAACCGTGCCTCCAGCACAGAGGAGAGAACAGGAAGAAGGAGGGTTGTCTGAGTTCACTTGCTGAGCCAGGATCCTGGGTCAGGCCTCTGGGGTCCTCTGGGCCCCTGAATTCCCGATCCTCTGTGTTGCTTGACTTCTGGGCTTCTAGACTTGCTCTGAACCTCTAGAGTTCTTCTGGGCCCAGGGCCATTGCTGCAGTTTTTGTCTTTCTGTTCTTTTTGAGAGTTCCTGCATGGTTGCCTTGTTGTGTGAAGAGGAACCAGTTGCTATCTCTGAAGCTTCCTGATACAGCCCTGCCTGTCCCCACTTGAAGGATAATACATTGTAACTTGACTACTGGAGGAGAGGCAGAAGCTTGCCTTCAGAGAGCTGTATGTATGCCCTGTTAGGACAAAGGGTTGCAGGTTTGTGGAGAGGAAAGCAGAGACCAATTACCGCTCAGAAAGGAGCTCTGTTAAGAAAGATCTTCCCAATCGGTGTGTGTGTGTGTGTGTGTGTGTGTGTGGCATGGTTGGGCCTGGAGGTGGGAGAGCACTAGGAGGGACAGTGCCTCATGGAAGCATGGTGGAGCTTTAAAGAGAGAGAATCTTACCCCCAGGAAGCTGGAGAGGAGCTCTACCAGGAGAGAGGGCTGTCACATACAGCATGGTGGGGGGTCCTGAAGATGAGCGTCTACAGAAAAGTCCCTGTAACAAGGGCTGCTCATAGCTTTGCAGAGAGTGGTGGGAAAGCAGAGAGACAGTGTGGTTTAGTCTGACTACAAAGTTACCTTACCAGGGAAGGGGGCTGGGCTGGCCCCTGCCCTACATCTGTGCTTTCATTCTTCCAGCAATGGCCTATCAACTGTAGGGGACATGGCCTAGCTTCTGGGCCCCATTCTCCCACTCTGGCACTTCAAGTCTCTGCGGGGCTAGGTGCTTCCTCTCCCACTGAGGCCAGACAAGGCAGCCCAGATAGAAGCACATATTCCACATACAAGCAACTGCTTTTGGGGTAGCCCTGTTCCAGTTGTTTGGGACGCACATGAAGGCCAAGCTGCATGTCTGTTACATTTAAGCGGCAGGTCCAGCCCGTGTGTGCATTTTGATTGCGTCCTGGTTAGTTGACTGTGTTGGTCATCCTGTGGAGTTCCTCTCCCATTCAGGGTCCCAGTCCTTCTCCCAACTCTTCCCTAAGAGCCTCCAAGCTCCATCCACTGTTTGGCCGTGGGTACCCACATCTGATATAGAGCGTTTTTAACATATTTTCCCCGTATCACCCTTTCCAGTCTTCTTCTCACTGCCTTTCCAGATAACCCTCCTATTTTTTTTATTCTTGTCTGGAGAACCAATGTGCCTAATTAGTGTTTCTTATGGGATCATAGGTGGTCCACCAGGGGCCACTTCCTGAACACAACATGGGTTCCCTTCTGGACTGTGATGGAGCCACAGAAGGGGTGGAGCGACCCTCGCTGCTCGGTGATGAGATGATGGTGATCCCAGCCCTACAAAGGTTACCACAGTTGCGTAGAGTCCAGAGCAGAAAGGCCACGGCATCCTTGAAAGACAGATGAAGATAATATTCTACAGCACTCTTCTCCGTCTTCTGGCTCTTCCATCTTTCTCCCCACCCACCTTTCCTCGAGGTTTAAAATGCCGTGGAGGGGGTGAGATATATGTCCCCTTTAAGGCTGAACACCCACCATTACTCAGCTCATTGACTAGTTGACCTCTGCAGGAACCCTGCTTGCTGGAAAGAAGGCTGTTCTCAAGCTGACGGCAGCACAAACCAGGGGACAAGCACTCAGATCTAGAGGACAGTTTGACACTCAGTGAATACAAGAACTGACTGAATTTTACTTGTTTACTTTTTGAGACAGGGTCTCACTATGGACAGAGTTCACTACGTAGCCCAGTCTGGCCTAGAATTCACAAAGATCCTCTTGGCTTTGCTTCCTGAATGCTAGATTTTCTTTTTCTTTTTTCGCCCAAAGACAGGATTTTACTATGTAGCCCTGGCTGGCCTGGTACCACCACACCTTACTTGATTTCATTCATTCATTCTTTCTTTCTTTCTTTCTTTCTTTCTTTCTTTCTTTCTTTCTTTCTTCTTCTTCTTTTTTTTTTTTTTTTTTGAGATAAGGTCTTGCCAAGTGGTGGTGGTGCATCTCAGGACTTGAGAGGAATAGGCAGGCAGATCTCTGTGAGTTTGAAGGTAGCCTGGTCTACAGAGCTAGTTTCAGGATGGCCAGGTCTATGCAAAGAAACCTTGTCTCAAAAAATCACACACACACACACAAACACACACAAGAGAGAAAGAGAGAGAAAGAAGAGAAGAGAAAGAAGAGAGAAGAGAGAGAGGAGAGAGACAGAAGAGAGGGAAGAGAGAGAGAGGAGAGGAGAGAGAGAGAAGAGAAAGAAGAGAGAGAAGAGAGAGAGAAGAGAGGGAAGAGGAGAGAGAAAAGACAGACAGAGTGAGAGAGAGAGAGAGAGAGAGAGAGAGAGAGAGAGAGAGAGAGAGAGAGAAAGATATGATGGTGACTTTGAGTACACGATCCTCCACTTCAAGTATACAGATATGAGCCCATCTTTTTCTGGTATCTATCTAGCTGTTTAGCAAGAGAAGTCTCACAAATCAATAGAAGTCTCACCAATCAATAGAAGTCTTTCATTGTCCTAAAGCACATCCCTGGTTGTTCATATAAGTCAGGGTCTTGTTTCTGGAGATGGCTGACTTGGATCTCATTCATTCGCCTGTGACATGGCTCCTTTTTCAGACACATGGATGCCAAAAAGTTCTGATGTCTTATTTTTTAACTGTTGTGGCTTGTTGGATCAAACCCTTTGAATTTGAAACAAGTTAAATATCAGTTTTTAAGGATAGATTCTGTTGTGAGAAACGCTTGTCCTCATCTGAATCCTGTTGATGTAATTTTTACTCCCAGAACTTCAACAGAGACAATTCAGAGACCCACCATTCTGAATAACCCACAATGTTGATGGGACTGGGAGCGTATGTGGATCCAGTTCCTTTCTTTATCCCCACCCTATGTCAACCTGGATCCTCGTCTTCCCCCACCCCCCTCGGGGAGACTCAGTTTTCCATCAGTGGGATGGAGGCTCCTCTGAGCCTCCTTATAACTGGGTGTCCTTTCAGAGTGGTGCTGACATTTTTTTTCCTGGAAAGCCAACAGTCTGATTGCTCGGAATGGTCTTCATCCCCGGAGTAGACGCAGCCAAAGCACTCTTTAATTTACATTAGGGCTTCAGCCTAGTGTGTGTGTGTGTGTGTGTGTGTGTGTGTGTGTGTGCTAGAGATAGAGAGGAATAAGGCCTAGGTAAAAGGGCAGAGAGGGGTTAGAGTTACAGGTACTTGTGAGCCACACGGCTAGGAACTGAACTCAGGTCCTCTGCAAGAGCAGCAAGTGCTTTCCGAACTAATATCTCCAGCAAATTTTTATTTTATTTTTCCTAAAGACGGGGTTTGACAAGGCCAGCCTAATCTACGAAGCAAGTTCCAGGACAGCCAAAGCTACACAGAGAAATTCTGTCTCGAAAAGCAAAACAAAATAAAACAAAAAAGACAGGGCCTTACTGTGTAGTTGTGGTTGGCTGGAACTCTATGTAGACCAGCTTGGCCTCAAACTCACAGTGATCTGTCTCCTCTACCTTTGAGTGCAGAGATTAAATGTGTGAGCCAAGAAGCCCAGAGAGGAAAAACATTTTTTAAAATTAATTTTACAATGAAATTGGAGATCTTCACCACAGTGAAGTCTGAGGCAATGGCTACAGGACCTTATACATTTAAGACAGAATTTACAAACCTGTAAAGCAGGACATGCAGATATCTAGCTTGGGCAGTAAATGCTGCGGGTATTTCCAGTAAGTAAGGGATAAGGGGGCTGAGCTGGAGGAAAATATGAGTAATTTCAAAGCATTTGTTTATTCCGTTTCACTGAGGCCCCCAGTTGCCGGTCTCTGGTGACCAAAGGCATTTCCCATCTTGGAATGAGAGGGACTTTCCTTTCCCAAGAGTCTTTGCAGCTTGCCGCAGGTCGGGAAAGACAGGCAGATGGCCCTGTATCTATAGTTTCTAGTTGATTTTGGCCGAAAACAGTCAAGGTGCCCATTTGGAGATGCTGTATCTTTAACTCCATGTCCTGCCTAGTTTTATGTCAATTGGATGCAAGCTAGAGTGTCCGAAAGGAGGGAATCTAAATTGGGAAAAAGCCTCCCTAAGGCCCAGCTGTAGGGCATTTTCTTAATCAGTATTGATGGGGGCCGTCCAGCCTGTGGTGGGTGGTGCCGTGCCTGGACTGGTGGTCCTGAGACAGCAGGTAGAGCGAGCGATGATGACTAAGCCAGTAAGCAGCATAACCCCGCGGCCTCTGCATCAGCTCCTGCCTCCAGGTCCCTGCCCTGTTTGGGTTCCTGTCCCAACTTCCGTCAGTGATGTGGAGGTATGAGCCGAACAAACCTTCTCCTCTCCAAATAGCTTTGGGTCATCGTGTCTCGTCACGGCAGGGGAAGGAGAGCCTTTGGAGCCGATCCCTTCACAACCTACGGACATGACTCCAGGTGGACCTTCTCCAGCAACAGCTTCCCAATCACCCTCTGCGTGCGGCATGGTCTGTACCATCCCACGGGTCATTCCAGGTCGAAGCTCGGCGTCTGAGTGGAGCTGTTGCAAGCCAGCCCTCAAGCCCACAGACCTGCTCTGGTTTTCACTGTTTCCCCTGGTACCCTACATGTAAACATATCTCGTCACTCTATCACTCACACCAGTAACTCAGCACACGTCCACAGCAGAGCCTGGGAAGCCTTAGACTTTAAAGTCAGATGTCCTTTTCCCTAGGACACTTTCCCCTCATACCTTCCTCTGCAAGCACCTCCTCCCCCCCCGCGCAGGAATTTTTATTAATTATTTTAAAATCTCATGCAATGCACTGTGATCACCGTCACTGCCACTTCTTTTCCTGTCCCCTCCCAGATCCACCCTCATCTTTCTACTGCCTCAACTTCATTGACCCCACCTTTTAAATAACCCATTGACTCCAATTTGTGCTGCCTGAGTGAGTGTGGGGCCATCTTCTGGAGCCACACTGTCTTAGTTTGGGTTTCTATTCCTGCACAAACATCATGACCAAGAAGCAAGTTGGGGAGGAAAGGGTTTATTCAGCTCACACTTCCACATGCTGTTCATCACCAGAGGAAGTCAGGACTGGAACTCAAGCAGGTCAGGAAGTAGGAGCTGATGCAGAGGCCATGGAGGGATGTTACTTACTGGCTTGCTTCCCCTGGATTGCTCAGCTTGCTTTCTTATAGAACCCAGGTCTACCAGCCCAGGGATGGCTCCACCCACAACGGGCGGGGTCAGGGATCGCTCCACCCATAATGGGCTGGGCCCTTCCCCCTTGATCACTAGTTGAGAAAATGCCTTACATCTGGATCTCATGGAGACATTTTCTCAACTGAGGCTCCTTTCTCTGTGATAACTCCAGCTTGTGTCAAGTTGACAGAAAACCAGCCAGTACACCCACCATAAAAGAAGACTGACTCATCCCCACTCCAAGCCACTGACTGATCATAGATCCCCAGTCAGGGGTAGGGCTCACCAACTCCTTCCTTATTCATGCTAGAGCATTGATTGGCTTTGTCTTGTGCAGATCTTGCGCAGGCAGGCAATCACAGCCCCTGAGAGCTCACCTTTGCTTGCAACTTATCTCTAGATTTATGTCTGTTGTCCCTAAATGATACATCTCCTTGGAGGCTACTTCTTTGGGGGACACCATTTAATCAGTGCTCACTGTCTCTCAGACTCTGTCCCAGGCAAGAGAAATGCTCATGTTGTGTGTCCAGCCGCTGGCTCATGCTTGCTCGATGAATGACTCACTGAGTTATCTAGTACAAAGCACCCCAAGCTGCACGTGCACATGAGTAACTCGAGGAAACTTGTTAAAAGACAGATGTCAGGGCTCCACCCTGAAGCTCTTGAATCAGAGGCTTGTGGGGTAAAGTGTGGGCACCCACGTGTTTTACAAGCTTCCTAGCGCTTCTGATGCACCTCACTTTGTGGCTGTTGGGAAGCTCTACCTCCTCTTCAGAAGCTTGTTCTCAAGCCGTCCCAGGTAGACAGAAGCCCACCCCGAATTTCAGCTCCCTTAGAAGAAGAAAAGTATGAATTATAAAACACTAAGTTCCAGGAATTTCATATTTATTTCTTTTGTTTTTGAAAGATTTATTTATTATATGTAAGTACACCATAGCTGTCTTCAGACACACCAGAAGAGGGCAGCGGATCCCATTACAGATGGTTGTGAGCCACCGTGTGGTTGCTGGGAATTGAACTCAGGACCTCTGGAAGAGCAGCCAGTGCTCTAACCACTGAGCCATCTCTCCAGCCCGGAATCTCTTATTTCAATGCCTTACGTATTGCTTTCATTTAGTTCCTATAAGAACTGTGCAAGGAAACCATTTTTCTCTCTATTTCAAAGGCCAGAGCAGTCACTTGTCCAGGAGGAATTGCTGGTGCTGGAACTTTCCTGACTTTTGGACAATGTCCCCTTCTGGCCCCTGATATTGTCCCTGTGACACTGAGCTCCCTCCCCTCCCCCACCACACCCAATATGTGTCCAGTTTCCCACTGTCCACGGTGCCCACCGATGCTGGTCTTGGTGGGTTTTGACCTAGGAACTATGGGAAGAGATAAGATGGCTGCTACTCTCCTCATTGCCTTCCTTGCCTCACTCTCTGATGGCCAGGGAAGAGGATGCCGAGTCCGCTAACACCACTGCAAACAAGGCTAGTGTGACTCACTCTCTGCCGATGGCCAGGGAAGAGGATGCTGAGTCAGCTAACACCACCGCGAACAAGGCTAGTGTGACTTTCAAAGTTCTGCGCACCTGACACCTTTATGTTCTGGCCTCCAAAGACAAGGAGAAGGTAAAGACTCTGTAACAGTCCCTTTGGCAGGGAAGGGGCAGAGACTCCTTATTTGGATGGTATTAAAAGTCCCAAAAATTCAAAAGAAAAAGACGGAGGGGAAGAGGAGGATTCTATACAGCCTTTCAAAGTAAGCTTCACTGTAAAGCTTAAAAAAAAAAAAAGGATTTTCAGTTCTGCAGGATAGAGGTTGAAGGAGGCAGGGCTGAAGCCCCTCCTTAATTAACCAAGGCCCCTTCTTCGGGGGATTTTGGCCAGAATTCCAGCTCTTCCTCCTTTGGAGTTTGAACCCTATTGTAACACAGAAGCCTGACATACTTCCAAAGCCTGTGGCCCTCTGGACGGGAGACAGGAAATTGGGCTGGAATAGGAAAGGGTTTGGAGAGGGCTGGGATAATATAAATAACTTTCCTGACCTTTGGACAATGTCCCCCTCCCTGCTTCCCCACCCCCAACCCCCAGCCTCGCTGTCACTGGCTTCTTTGCTGGTCTGACAGCAATCTCCTTAAAGGCCCAGGCCAACCTTCACTGTCTACCTTCTGTCCCAGCCGGACCGGGGGCTCTGCTGTGTTGGTGTCTGTACCTCAAGGTGCAGCCTGGCCTGGTGTAAGTGGCCAGTGAGTGTCATTTATACAGCCGGCTAAAGAAGGAACAGCTGCATCGGAGTCGGGACAGCTAGAGAAGTGGTTTGTGTGGGGGAGAGTACCTGTTCTTCCCTGTTATCCCCAGACTGGCCCTCCGATGCTGACGGGGGAGATAATTACCAACTCAGAGACCCGGGGCTTTTTTAAAAAGTAATATCATTTTCTATATTTATTTATTATTATGTATATGAGCACACTGTAGCTGTCTTCAGACAGACCAGAAGAGGGCATCTGATCCCATCACAGATGGTTGTGAGCCACCATGTGGTTGCTGGGAATTGAACTCAGGACCTCTGGAAGAGCAGCCAGTGCTCTAACCACTGAGCCGTCTCTCCATCCGGAGCCCAAGGGCTTAATGAGTGGCATCTCATGGGTATTTCCCACTAAGGCTATTTTCTCATTCAGCTCTTGAGATGCTGCTCTCTTCGTCCTCCTAGCTTCCCAAGAAACAACTCCAAGGCGAGCCCCAGATGTTCTAGGAGGTAATGGGGTGGGTGGTATTGATGGGGCTGGAAAGACAGCAACGCAGGATGGGGTGGTGAGGGGCAAAGGGCGCTGCTGAGATGGCTCAGGGGGCAAAGCCGCCTGCAGCCGAGCCTGACCTGAGTTCAGTGTGCAGGACTCACATGATGGCGGCAGAGAGGAAGAGAGGATTTTGAATTTGTCCTCTGACCTCTTCATGTATGTTATGGTATACATGTGGATGCTCACACACACACCATACACCACACACACACCATACATCCACACCACTCACACACACACACACACCACACATACCACACATACACACACACACACACATACACACACACCACACACATACCACACACCACACACATACACACACATATCACACACACACCACACACACCACACCACACACACACACACCACACATATACCACACACATACCACACAAACACATACACACACCACACATCCACACCACTCACACACACACACTACACATACCACACACACCACACCACACACACACACACACATACATACCACAATATACTACACATATACCACACACACACACACACCACACATATACCACACACATACCACAAACATACATACACACACACACACCACACATCCATACCACTTACACACACACACACACCACACACACACACACACCACACATACTACACACCACACACATCACACACACCACACACACACACACACACACACACCACACACAAATGTTTAAAAAAAAAACACCCAGATTTCAGAGGACCTAGAATAGTGGAAATTTAGGCGTTTGCTTGTCACCCCTCTGAAAGGGAGGGATCGCTCCGGGTGTATCCCTGGTACTGAGCATTCCTTAGGAGACCCTTGGGTTGACAACTTTTTAGTTATGAAAGTCCACTTGGACCGTAAGTCCACGTGATGTCCGTGTCAATAAACAAGAGAGCCTGCACCTCCTGACAGCTAGACGTGTACAAGTGTGGAACAGCTTCCTTTCACATCACCCCTGCCAGGTTGGCATTATACAGAGAAAGACACTAAGAGAGGCTGAACAATTTGACGAGGGCACACAGAACATGAAGAGCCCGAACTTAAACAAGGATCTGCCCAGCCCCAAGTGCAGAGTCTAATGATAGAGCCCAGAACATCTTTATGAGACCCCTATATATATAGTAAGTTCCACATACTATCTCTCACACTCTCTCACTGTGTCAAAATTCAGCCCTCACTGAAGGTCCAGCCCTCAGCGAGCTCTGCTAGATTCTTTGACCTTGAACCCTGCATTACATTGTCCTCCAGGGCTTGCCTCCCTGTCTCTGTGACAGAGACATTCTGAAATCAATGTCCTCAGATGATTTATCATTCCTAGGTTGGCTCGGGTAAGCAGAGAGGGCAGCACTCTGCATGTGTGTGTGTGTGTGTGGGGGGGGGGAAGGAGTGTAGTTAGGGATGGGGATGGGTCATGGCTCACCATCTTCTAAGCTTCTGCCACCCTATAAAGGAGTAGACCCACCATTTGTCACCTGTCCTGGAAGGAGGTAACCGAATCACATATCCCATGTTATCTCTGGGGTGCACACCGTTTAGCTGCACCTGTCCCCCCCTCTGTGAGTGTGCCTGTCCCCCCCATGAGTGCACCTGTCTCCCCCCCATGTGAGTGCTGCACCTGTCCCCCCTCTGTGAGTGTGCCTGTCCCCCCCATGAGTGCACCTGTCTCCCCCCCCAACGTGAGTGCACTATCCGAGCATGTCAGAGCGAACCAGTATATGTTTGCCTATGGCTGTCTCTTTCAAAATGCTTCCCTTTCTCTGCCATTCCCTTAAATGTCATTGTCCCTCAGAGCTTGGCTTAGTACCTCTTTTCTGCTCTATTGAGACCCTTCACTGGTTATTGGCATCCATGTCTTGCTATCACGTAGGGCTTTATCCTAGTCAAAAGCCCAGGAAAGAATTGACTAGGATTGGGAAGTCTAGACTCCCGTCTATTTCTGGCCTGAGCTCTCGATTGGTATCTAGTGCCTTCCAAACACCCCATCTGGCTGACACACATTCATCTCTCTTCAATCCCAGCACTAGTGTAAGCCAGCCAGCCTAGTCTTCACAGCAACTTCCTGGCCAGCTTGGGCTACAAAATAAGGCACTGTCTCAAGAACAAACAGACAACCAACCAACCTCATCAACACACTCTCATACTTCAGCTGACTTTGCTGCGCATCTAGTGTCTCTTCTCCAGATCTTCGGATTAAATGGGAACCTAACAGCAGTGAAGATTCTGAAAGCTGGACCCAGCCCAAATTCCTTGACAGAACCTTCAAGACCCTTCCCGACCGAGCTCCTTGTAGTCCTCCACTTTCCTCAATATCGACTCCCCAGCTCACACAACCAACCTCTCCCTCCCAGGACCAGTGCCACTGGTTTGTCTCTGATTGAGTACATCTCTTGCTTTGTACATATCTGACTCCATTTTCCTAGAGAGTTGTACCCATGACTGTCTGTTCAGTGAAGGCTAAATTACTCTTCTAGATTAGCCCTTCTACTGTGGCAGGTCCAATAAATCACTCTGATGTCTTCTTTTGTGTCATGTCTGACATACCTTCACCCATCAATTATTATTACCTTTTTTTTTCTTTCTTGAGGCTGTGTTGATTGTACTGGTCTTGACTCTGTAGGCTCAAGACAGCCTCCCACACGGGTTGCCCAAGCATCTGGGGCTTCAGGTTTCTGACACCACACCTAGTTTCATACCTCAATTACTTCAGTTACCACGCCATCTGCCTGTTTACTTGTCTGCTTGTGAACTCCATGATCTCAGAGGCTGATCTTAATCAATATGTCTAACTCCAGTGTCTAAGAGGATAGCCGGTACATGTACATTTATTGGTCGAATCAATCGGTAAGCAGGCTCACCTTTTGTCAGACAGGCAGGTACAGCTAAGACGGCAGGGTTGTGTGAGAAGGGACCAGATGACAAGTCATTTTGGGTACAGAAAAGAAGAAATGCCAATTTTCATTAATTCATTACCTCCTGCCTACCTGCAACAGAGAATCAAGAAAGCCTAGAACAACCTTCCCAAACCGCTGAAGAGGAAATTTAAAAATTGAATCAAAATATATTACCCACAGGAATAAAATTAGGATGAGGTTTTTTTTTTTTTTTTTTTTTTTTTTTTTTTTTTTTTTTTTTTTTTTTGAGGGAAAGCACAATTTTTAGCGTCTGTATCAGACAGGGCTCAGCAGCATTTGACTGAAGAGGATCAATTACTACCTGTAGTGATGTGGGCAGATTAACCAAACTATTGCTAATATCTGGATTCCTTTTCCCTCTTGGGGTTATGGAATCCACAATAAAATGGAATGCTCGCTGAACAGTGACGATTTTTATTCTTGGCCAAGAATAGAAATGGAAGATAAATTTTCATAGTAACAGCTCCGAAGGTATTAGGAAGTTATAGCTTCGGTGAGAGAAACAAGGGAGGGATAGGCCAGTGAAGGACAGAGAGAGTCCTATCTTTCCTGGGGACGAATAAAAATTTTCCAGACATTCAGATACCCCCCTATTTTTTTTTTTTGTTCTGTTTATGGTTCTTTCTGGCTACCTGTCATGGTGCCATTTAGCACACTGTCATAGGACTGTAAGGAAGTCAGAAGTCATGGGACAGTCACCTAGTGTAGATCCGAAACCTGACCGGTTAGGTAGCCACCTGAAGAGACTTATGGCCGTTGGGCATTCTGTCTTCAGAGATAAGGCTAGGGCAGGGCAGAAATTCAGTTAGTTCAAGCAGGCCAGGTAAGACTCAGATTAGGTAATGAATCAGCCATTGGTCTTCTTTAGGAAGAGAGCCTGGAGTTCTCCAGGGAGGGGCATAGTTTTTAGCAATGCCAGATTTTCAGCCTGGTCAAGTGGGCTTTGTCCATGTTTTCCTCCCTCCCTGACAGGCTCTCAGCTGAATTCAGCTGGAAGTGGGCATCCTGGGAAGCATTGTATTTAATTAAGTCTTAAGAACGACCAAGGTTGTATCTGGACTGGGTGTGGTGACACATCTGATTTCAACAGTTGGGAGGTGTAGGGAACTGGTCTCTGTGAGTTTAATACCAGCCTAATGTACATGGAGTCCCAGGTTACCCAGCGCTGAGACTGGGTACACTGAGACTCTGAATGGGGAAGAGTCTTAGACGCAGCACGGAAGATGGATGGTTTTTGTGGGCCACCTATTTATGTAATTACTTTGCCTACTGCTAGTAAAACGCTGTGAATAAACATTTCTAGATCTTATAGCTTTTGTACATTTAGATATTTGTATATGAAGCTTATGACAACTGGTGAATTAGAGGGGCTAAAGTAGGACATCTTATTGACCCCCTTCTTCTGTGTAGCAGAGCCCTGGCTATCCCGGACTCACTTTGTAGACCAGGCTGACCTCAAACTCACAGAGACCCACCTGTGTCTGCCTTCTGAGTGCTAGGATTAGAGGTGTGCACCACTATAACCAACAGCATGGTTTTCATTTGTTTGTTTTTTAAAATTAGTGTTTTATTAAAATTAGTATTTAAACTAGTCCAGATGGCAATGGTTCGTCATGATACAGTCAGATATAATCATCTTTCTGCAGATATTAACATAGAAGCCTCTTGGTGGAACTCCAAAGACATGGAGGAAATCAAAGCCCCTAACAGGTGAAATCTTATTTTGTTGAGACTCTAGTTTTATTTTGTTGAGGTGCTGTCTTACTATTTAGACATAGTACAGGCTGGTCTTGAACTTATCGTATATCTGAACTAGCCTCAAACTTGTGATCCTTCTGTCTCATCCTTGAGAGCAGCCGCCATGTCTGAATGAATCTTTAAACTTTTTATACTTTTAAACCTAATCCCTCAAAACAACACACAGTGTACACTACGACCCCCCCCCCCAGCTTCTAAAAAAGACAAGCCTAGGTTGGTTGGGTAAGGGTGTGCAAGATATTCATTCACGGTCTCAAAAGCCCATTGTTTACACACACACACACACACATTACACAGCTAAGACTAAGACAATTGCAGCAACACATGTCGCAAACAGAACTATGTGGTTGAACGGGTGCCCAGCAAGTTCAAGGTCCTAGGTTTGCTCTCTGGCACCAAAGGAATAAAAATAAAAACAATATACCAGGTGGTGATGGTGGTGGTGGTGGTGATGGTGGTGATAGTGGTGGTGGTGGTGTTGGTGGTGGTGGTGATGGTGGTGGTGATGGTGGTGGTGGTGATGGTGGTGGTGATGGTGGTGGTGGTGATGGTGGTGGTGTTGGTGGTGGTGATGGTGGTGGTGGTGGTGGTGATGGTGGTGGTGGTGGTGGTGGTGGTGATGGTGGTGATAGTGGTGGTGGTGGTGTTGGTGGTGGTGGTGATGGTGGTGGTGGTGATGGTGGTGGTGATGGTGGTGGTGGTGATGGTGGTGGTGATGGTGGTGGTGGTGATGGTGGTGGTGTTGGTGGTGGTGATGGTGGTGGTGGTGATGGTGGTGGTGATGGTGGTGGTGGTGATGGTGGTGGTGTTGGTGGTGGTGGTGATGGTGGTGGTGGTGATGGTGGTGGTGATGGTGGTGGTGATGGTGGTGGTGGTGATGGTGGTGGTGTTGGTGGTGGTGGTGATGGTGGTGGTGATGGTGGTGGTATACTGCTTTTGGTCTGAATGCTGGGACCAACAACATGCTTTTAAAAAGACTTCTCCAGTAATTTTGGCTGGCCCCAGTTTTTGAGAACAACTAATATAGCTTATATTTTCAGGGGCTGGAGAGATGTCTGGGTGGATCAAAGCACACACTGCTCTTGCAGAGGACCAGAGTTCTGTTCCCAGCAGGGCTGCCATTCCAGGCATCTACACAAGCTTGTAATACCCACTTCCCGAGTCCTGACAAATCTGACCACAGCTATGCTTACTCGCCCCCGCAGTAAGAGAAATCCTCTTAAAAGTTCAGGTTCTCATCTTCATGACTAGACAAACTAGGGTCCAGAGAAACAAACAAACAAACAAATTCCTGGCTTGACTACTCTCTTCAGTGACATCATAGCATAGACGTGTGATTTTATAACGTGTTGATGGGAAACCGAGGCTCCAAAGATCAAGGAGCATGAGCCCAATTACATCACCAGTAACAATTACATCACCAGTAACAATTACATCACCAGTAACAATTACATCACCAGTAAGTCCCAGGCAAGGAGGGGCAAGCATAATGCTTTCAGCTCAGTGTTCTTTCTGAGCAACACATGTGGTGACAGTGTCTAGGACAAAGACTTGGGGACAACCATTCTCACTTCTCATTTGGATAATGTAGGTGAGAAGCTCCTAACTAGGAAAAGAACCAAGCCAATGGCAAAAAACCATCAGTGTGCCTAGAGATTAGGCATGTGACTCCCCTCCCTCAAAACTTGACTCTAACATTTTTTGGATGCTCTTTGGAATTTTAGGTTGGTTGTCAATACTGTCACTAGAAAAAGGGCTGTCTCTCTCTGAGGAGATGTCAGGTCGGTAGCCTCTCCTCCACCAGAGTGGCTGGGGGAGGCCTGGAGAAAAATGAGGAGAACGGTCCTAGGAGGGGCTCACTGGAGAGATCAGTGTGTGTCTCTCCCTGGCCAGCACGAGGCCAAGGCTGGGTCCAGCACAGGGTCCTGGATCCCCATCTCAGGACGTGGTCAGGGTTCTTCATCTTCCCAACAGCTGACTCCACAGTTAAAACTCATGTATTGGGCTGGAGAGATGGCTCAGTGGTTAAGAGCACTGACTGCTCTTCCAGAGATTCTGAGTTCAATCCCAGCAACCACACCGTGACTCACGACCATCTGTAATGAGATCTTGCGCCCTCTTCTGGTGTGTCTGAAGATAGTGACAGTGTACTCACATATAAAACAAATAATTCTTAAAAAAAAAAAATAAAACCTCATATATAATACAGAACACATTCCCACCCTTTGGGGTGTATTTGGAAACCTGCATTTCCATGACTCCTGCTAGAAAAACTTGTACTTCCTGAAACCAGGTACCTTTCCCCTTCTTCGTCCTACATAATACATCTGGATTGAGCAGAGCCTTAGAGGTCGCCCATGCTCTTTACAGTTGAGAAGATTTAGGTTAGAGAGGCAAAGGCCATGGAGGTAGCAAACACAGCTGCACTGTAGTCCTTTTGACTCCTTGCCAGTCCATCCAATTCTGAACACATACTTCTAAACATGCCTCAACCCACTAGCATTATAACCTTTACAATGTATTTCTGGCAGTCAGTTTATACTCCTTTGAGCCCTTTGGTCACTTGTTGCAGCTGTGAAGGGTGTGTGATCAAAGCAACCTGGTGCCTGTAGTTTATTTACTCGTTGCTGTCACGGGGTCCACATACGGGCTGCTGCTTGCTTTCATCCATGGCTTTTGTGGTATGGTGAAGGATGGCGGGCAAACCACAGCTCCTTTTCCGTGGCTTCATTTGTTCGCTGCACGAGTGTCCACGCTTGCTTAATGCTACTAGGAGTCTATATAGTACATGGTGTGCCTGGATACGTATCCCTTACCATGCTGAAGGTTGAGTGTCTTGTTGACCCTCTCATGTCCATTGGGAGGTGTGACTACATGGTCAAAGCCATGTCTTAAAGGAATTGCGTCCACCTAGATGGTATGTTTAAAGGTTGATGAGAATCTGCTTTTGCTTTTTGATCCGGTATTAAGATGCACCTCCCGGTGCTCCTAGGGCAGTGGTGTGCCTGTCTCTTGGCCAAGCTGGTTCCTCAACCTTGGGGGTCGCAGTTCCATTCCGGGATGCCCTCGCACGCCTCCATAAGAGGCGTGGCCTTGCGACCACGCCCACGCCCGGGAGTGGGAGGACCTCCTTTTCGGCGCAGAAACAGAGAACCGGGCGGGCACCGCCAGCCGGGCTCCGCCCACACGGGATTCCGGCCCGCTCATTGGCTGGGTCTGTGGTGACGTCGTCGGGTTCACAGACAGTACTCCGAGCGCCCGGCGCGCGGGAGGGATTGTGCTTCACCCCAGCTTTGTTCAGTCGCCTGCTCACCTGGCTCTGGGTGCGTCCTTGGCGGTGCAACCCGGAGCGGGTGCCAGCAGCAGCAGCCGCCGCCGCCATGGTGTCCCCGGTCACTGTGGTGAGTGCGCGAGCGCGCGAGCCCGCGGCCAAGCCCCCACGGGCCTGGGACGAGGCAGCGGCAAGCCGGGCCGCCGAGCGGGGCGGAGGAAGCTGCTGTCCCCTCCCGGGAAGCGGGCGGCTGTCACTCTCGTAGCGCCCTTCCTCCGCGCGACCCCGGTCTGCCCGTGGGAGGGAGGAAAACATTGTACACGTGACTCGGAAGCGTGACTCTGTTGATCCTTGTGTGTCTGGAGCGGGTCTGCGGGTCTTGGCCTGGAACTGGATGTTGCAGGGCCGTAATAGGGTTTTGCGTGGTGGGCCCTCAGAGAAGCATTGGAGAGGGCGCGGGGAGGGGGGAGCAGACCTCCTGGGAATCTTGCCCCAAGTTGGTTTCCTCTTTACCTTGTCGGTGACACCTCTGTCTTAGCAACGCTATTCAGGCGATAGGTGAAGGTGGACCTCTCTATTGACTTGACCTCCTTTTCAGACTTTTTCAACTCCAACCTTTGAATTGTCTCCTCACACTTCTAAGGCTGGCCCCTCTGTCATGATTTCACCACCTACTGCCGGTTTCTTCTACGAAATATACCGGCCTGGGGAGTAGTGGGTGTGGGGAGCAAAGCTGATGTTTCTGAGGGCTGACAGGTGGAGTTGGGCATCCCCTCCGGTTTCCTCCCATTGGCCATGCCCTCACCCCGACTATCCCCTGATAAGGGAGTTTCCATGGGAAGGGAGTGTCAACTTTGCTCCCATCTCTAACCTCTGGAAAAAAACGAGAGCAGGCACCCTGGACCCTGGACCCCGCTATCTGTCTCTTCCCTAGTTGCCCGGGAATCTAAGTGTATCTCCTCAGAGTCTTGTGTGAAACAGCTTGCTCACGCAGCCAGAGCCTTGAAGGCATGTGGGCCTATGGGGAACTCCAACTGCTCCAGTTCAGGCTCAGAAACCCCCGAACTAGCAACCCAGGGGAAGGAGCTTCAGGAGACCACAGAACATCTGCAGAATCTCCTCCCCCCAGCTCACACTGTGCCTGCAGTAGCCTTGAGTAAAACCTTTCTTTAGCTGCCCTCCCCCTAATCCAGCTGAGACCCAGTCAGCTGGCCAACTTCCCCTCTCAGTTCCCCATCTCCTTCCAGCCTGTCTGCTGGCTCCAGATCAGAAGCCCTCCCCACCCCCTTCCTGTCTCTGGTGCCTCAAGTTGCTCTTGTTCTCTGGGAAAAGAAATGGCCAACACTCCCTTTTCCTAGCCCTGGAAATCTTTAGCGCTTCAAGCACTGTTTATTCCTCCCAACATAGATCTATTTCTCTTCCCAGCATCCCTAGCACCTTACTTTGTCCTTGATACCACCTTTAGTCTAACAGAGGTAGAGTGGACGGTCAGGGGGCAGACTGGGCAGGTCAGAAAGCCTGTGGGGTGGAAGTACTATCACGTCTACATTCCTGGCACTTACCTGGTGTAGCCAGGGCTCTAAGCCCGAGTCCTGGCTCAAAAGCTTGGATCATGAGTTGGTCGGTCAGTGCATTTCTGTGGTTTCCCTCTGACCTTACTCCAGTTCCACAGAGCTGGGAGCTCAGGCTGACAGGGAGAGGTGGTAAGGGATGCCCGTAGGACGGGGGAGGAGAAAGCCAAAAGGGAACAGTGCTAGGCTGCAGAAGGGAACATCTTAATTGACACCGTTGGTTCAGTGAATGACTACTCTGGCCAAGTTCCAGGACCTAGAGTGGGCCAGAGAGACAGGACAGTGGTAAATTGAGCCTCAGGCTGACAATGGCTTTCACATCCTGCTGGCTGCTTGGAGCCAGCTAGGCTAGGTTTCTGTCAGAACTCTCTGTTGTGGATTGTATAGGGCTGGGGTATGCACGGTAGCCCCGGGGAAATGCATAGGGTTTTAGATCCTACCTGTGGGCTCTTGTGCCCCAACCTCTAAATCTTGTTCTTGTTCTGTCTCCTCCAGGTGAAGAGCGAGGGACCCAAACTGGTGCCCTTCTTTAAGGCGACCTGTGTGTACTTTGTCCTCTGGCTGCCTTCATCCAACCCATCTTGGGTCAGCGCCCTCATCAAGTGCCTGCCCATCTTCTGCCTCTGGCTTTTTCTTCTGGCCCATGGCTTTCGATTCCTGCTGGCCCACCCCAGCGCCTCCCTCATCTTTGTGGGACTTGTCTTCTCTGCTGTGGGTGACGCCTTCCTCATCTGGCAGGACCACGGATACTTTGAACACGGTCAGTAGTTATAGGAGCTGCCTGGGCGGGTTCCTGGAGCTGGAGGAAAGAGGGTCCTGGGGGTCGGGGCAGGACGAGGCTTTGGAAGAGGGAACGGGTGGGGATGGAGGGCTTCTGAGACTGGGGGCTTTGGTCTTTTATTAGAGGAGGACCAGTTGTTTAAAGGAGAGTGTGAGAGGGTGAGTTTAAAACCATAGCTTTTAGTCCCAGAGCAAAGCTGCCGGGTTACCCCTAGTCCCCTTCTCTCAAGCACTCACTAGCCGCGAAGGCTTCCTTCAGGGTCCCGTTTACTCTCACTTTCAGGTCTCCTGATGTTTGCGGTGGCGCACATACTCTATGCCTCGGCCTTTGGCATGCGGCCACTGGCTCTGCGGACAGGCCTGGTGATCGGAGTGCTGTCAGGCCTGTGTTATGCCCTACTCTACCCAGGGCTGTCGGGTGCTTTCACCTACCTGGTGGGGGTCTACGTGGCCCTCATCAGCTTCATGGGCTGGAGAGCTGTGGCGGGGCTGCGGCTGGTTGGGGCAGCCTGGCGGTGGACAGAGCTGGCAGCCGGCGGCGGGGCCCTGCTCTTCATCCTCTCAGACCTGACCATCGCTCTCAACAAGTTCTGCTTTCCCGTGCCCTACTCTCGGGCCCTTATCATGTCCACCTACTATGCCGCTCAGATGCTCATTGCCCTGTCGGCCGTGGAGAGCCGGGAGCCGGTGGAGGACTGCAGACTGAGCAAGGCTAACTGAAGGGACTGGGGTCTGCTCACCTTCCTCCTGGGGCCCCGGGGCCCAGACTTTGGGAGTGTTCAGGAGCTGGATCAGCAGGCAGCTTGTGGGGGGGGGGGAAGTGGCAGGCTTGGAGGGGCGGGGCGGGGCAAGCTGAAGGAGCTTCCAGAAGAGCTGGTAGTCCAGGATGACCCAGAGACCTCCAAGAGGCAGCCTCATATCCCTCACCCGAGTCGGAGGTAGACATCTCCTCACTCCACCAGGGCCGTCAAAGCCCTCCTGGAAGGCGATGGTGCTTTTTGACCCCTCTCTTTTTACTAGATGCAGGAGTGTGACTATCTCTTACGCCCAGGACCAATGGCAGTACCAGGCCCCTCCATTCCCGTCTTTTCTCTTCCACAATGACCCAGGAAGGCTTCAAGAGCTCCTTCCCCAGGCTCCCCAGTTGGGAAGATTGGTCGAAGGTGGAGTCCTGTTTTCTGTGTCAAGTCAAGCCTTGTTACTTAGTCTTTGAAGTGACGTATAGGTGTTTGTCCATGAGACCCATGAGATGTAGTAGGAGGGACTTCATTGTTTTGGAAGCTTGAGGGTACTGAGGTTTCAGATTGGTCCTTTTCCACTCACAGGCCAGCTCAGACCTTACACTATCACCCTCAATCCCCAGGGCTAGGGTGGACCACGCCAAAGGAAGGGGCCAGTCTTTGTTCTGAGGTCTGCAAAAGTGGCAGGCCTCAGAGAGCTCCCGAGGGGTGCTTAACCTGGCTCAGAGCCAGGTGGGGGGGCTCCCCTAGCACACCAACAATGCTTTCTTCCTGCTCTGGGAGTGAGTTCTAAATGACACTTTAGGGTCTTAAGACCCGAGGCACAGTCAATGCAAGGGGAGGAAGGATGGGGTAACTCCATCCTCTACTGCCCGTGTGAAAAAATAAAATCAAATCAAAACCCAAGATCCACTGGCTTCCCAACTTGTCTGCCCATGTGGCACGTGCCTGTCCCAGACAGGGGGTGGAGGCATGGTGCCAGGAGCCCTGGTTGTCCTCACAGCCTGGGTCAGAGTCATCTTGGCTCAGGCATCTTGGCACTAGGCTGGCTCCCTGGATGTGCTGACACCTGTACTTGTTTCAGTGGGTCTCACTTCCCCGGTGTGTGTGTGTGGGTGTGTCTCGGAAGGAGGAGGGTAGGGGGATGAGTAATGTCTTGGCATTGTTCTAAATTTGTCCTTGACATAGTCCCCAGTGTATGGCCGCCCAGAAAGCAGTCTTGGTCACCCTTAGCTCCGTAGTGGATCCCCTCCCCTTCCCTCTCCCCCCTCCCCAGACCTGCTGCTTCTAAATGGTGCAGACTCATTCTACAGTTAGGAAGGCATGGGGAATGGGATTAGAAAAGCTGAGGTGTAGGCCTGAAGCCCTGGTACAATATAGTTCTACTTTCGTCCAGAGGCATTCAGATTCTAACAAGCAGTGCCCTAGTCCTGAAGTGGAAAGGACCGTGGTGAATGTGCCGTTGGCATATTTGCCCTGTTTCTCTCTGGGGGATGTGATAGAGGGGACCCAAACCTCATGGGTGTATTTGCCCTGCTTCTCTCTGGGGGATGTGATATAGGGACCCAAACCTCATGGGTGTATTTGCCCTGCTTCTCTCTGGGGGATGTGATAGAGGGGACCCAAACCTCATGGGTGCTGAATGGATTCTTTTTCCTTTCCAAACATTTTGTTGCTGTTGTGCTGGGGAATCAAACCCAAGTCGTTTCTTACGCTTGGATTATTTTCTGCTATTAAGCTGCGTATTACTGTGAGCTGTTAAAGCTAGGCCCACACTAACATTTTTAAAAAACTGTTTCATGTTTTCGAGTACACTGTAGCTGTCCTCAGACACACCAGAAGAGGGCATCAGATCCCATTACAGATGGTTGTGAGCCACCATGTGGTTGCTGGGAATTAAACTCAGGACCTCTGGAAGAGCAGTCAGTGCTCTTAACCACTGAGCCATCTCTCCAGCCCCCCCAAACTAAAGTTTTTATAAAGACCTCTCAGGGGGCAGGGTTCAGGGACCTTCCCTCATTTCAGGCCTCAAGTTTAAAATCCTTCAAGGGGTTATTCTACTCTGAAACACATTTAAAGCCAGTAATCTGGGTGAACAGCTCCTCCCTGCTTCCATTGGAGGATGGGTGGATGCTAAGGGGAGAGGGAGGAAGTCAGCCGACTGCCCTGTGCTCTGAGGGGATGCTGAGGGTTGAGAGTGGTTGTGAAGGGGGAAGGGAAGCCCCAGGGTGGCTTCCTGTGGGTGGGTTTGGAGCTGGTCCACTCTGTATGTGTTCATCCCCATGGTTCCTGTTCCACCCGCTCTCAGGAGCAGGGAGGGTGAGCTTAGTTTCTTGTTCTGTGCCTTTACTGCACATGTACAGTGACAGGTACTGGAAGGCAGGCTCCAGAGGAAGGCCCTGTCACAGCTGAGGCTGATGCCTCTGGGCTGGAGCTGGTATGCTCTGCTTTCTGAAGAGTCTCAGGGACCGGTGCTAGCCTGGACTTGCCCGACTAGACTTGACTTTGAAAGATCAAAGCACATATTTATTAGTGCCCTGGAAAGATCTGGAATGGCTGGACTTAAGAGTCACTACATAGGAATTGGTCCCTACGTCTCCCAAACTGGAGGAACTATGGGATCAAAAGCTGCCATCCGGTCAGGACTTGGTATTTTCCAGGAATTGTGTTGGGCACTTCCTCATCACCCAGTAGGTGAGGAAGCAGGTGGTTAGGCAATGGTGGCATCGTGTCCCTAATCCATGTCCCTGAAACTGGAGTGACTCAGGGATCTCTGGGTGTATAATGAATGCTGTTTCCCCACACCTATCCTGCCCTTACCCTCCTGGCTTAGTTCTGAACACAACTCGGCAGCCATTCTGGAAACCTTATCTTCTTAATGTCAGACACTCAGTTGACAGCAGTGGGACACCACCCCCTTCTCCCGTGCAAGGGAAGACATCACATCTAACTGGCTAAACAAAGGTCTGTAACTATGGAGACCGCAACCATGGAGGTGCACCACCACAGAGAGTTTGAGGAAGTGAGAGAGCAAGAAGCTATAGAGAAAGAGAGAGAGAGAGGGAACAAGATGCTGGGGTTTGAACATGAGGATTGGGAGAAGGTTGGAGGAATCTGAACAACCATGCGTGGTAGGTTGACTTTGCGTTTGGAGGGGGCCACACTGCTAGTCACGTAGCCATGAAGGTCACGGACCAGGTGAGGGGTCAAGTATCTCAAGCATGCATATCACAAGCAGAAAGCATGGCAGGCATGTGTGAGAGGAGCAGTCCCCCTCAGTCTTCCTGGTGTTTGAGCCTCTCTCCTGCCCTTACCTTAGACCAGTGTGTCTCAACTGTGATGCATACCAAAACCGCTTGAGGAAACTGGTGAATGGTACAGATTTCCTGCAGAGCCCTGCTGGATAAGTTGCGATGGGTCAGTCTGGTTTAAACCTGATGGCCGGTATCTTTTTAGAAGGTGAGTCGCAGCCCGTCACTGTGCGCTGTCACAGTTTAGCAAGGGATCGTGAACTCCCACATCTGCGGTTGCCCGGAGTGTTACACATGGTTATTGATAAGATGGGAGAATATTTGTACCACCCGATAGCAGATTAGATAGAAAACAGCTCTAGCTCCCGCCCTTGGATAGGATGGATGTGTCGCCCCTCCAGGCAGTTCCTGGTGCTATTTTCACTATAGACAGTATGTAGCTTCTGTGGTTCTAGCCTAGTTCATTTTTTTCTTTTTCTTTTTTAGCAACGTGCAGTACTGACTGCTGTCCTTCAGTGTGTAGGTGGGGATGACCGGTTTACATATGTTGCCGGTGAAACCGTGCCAGAGCTCTGAATCGACATCACCTTTGTAGACCGTACCATGGGTTCCCAAGGAAGGAGCCGGTCAGGGTGTAGTCCTGGCCATAGGCCACAGTGTGTGGCTGGAATGGGGCAGGAGGTGGAGTGCACGGTGTCGGTCCTCACGATGGGACTTCAGCTTGGTGCTCAAGTTCTCATTGCACAGGATGGGCACCTTCATCGCAGAGCACAAAAGATACCCTAAGCTGTTTCAATGGAACCTGCAAGACCTGGGTTGTGTCCTCAGGTGCTAGCAATTATGGGATGCTCAGCTGTGTGCCTTTCTTTGTTCTTTCTTCCCCTCCCTCCCTTCTTCTTTTTAAAGACAGTCTTAGTATACAGCCTCAGCTGGCCTGGACTTTGCTATGTAGACCAGGCTGGTCTCAAACTCCCAGAAAACTACTTGCCCGTGTCTCCCAAGTGCTAGAACTAAAGGTGTATGCCACATGTACGCAGTTCCTAAGGACACTTGCACACTCACAATGCGCCTAGCTACTCCAGGGTTTGACTAGTTGGAGCAGCCTCACAGGCTTTTTTAAATGTTTTTCCTAGACTAAGGGAGTCTAGATACCTTCCCTGTCCCTACTTCTTGGGTTCTGGTGCTCTCAGCATTTTACCCTAGCCTAGGACTCTTCCTCCACACTTCCCCTATGTCAAGTGAGATTTTTAAGGTCTCCTCTTTGGCCCATCTAGCCCTCATTTCTTCCTGGTGTTACATCTGTAGCCCTTCAGACTTAACTGCTGTTTCTCAGCATCCCAGACCTCATACCGGTCCCTCTCTTTATAGCAGGCTGCAAGTTGGCTCTGTGATCTTCCTCCCCGACACTATTATCCGGGGCCCTAAGGGTACCTCTTCACCTTCCTGTCAGCCTATCACTCAAGGCACTCACAAGATAACAGCTCTGAGGAGTTTCTCAGAAGGGCTCACAAGCGATAACCCATCCCACAGCTCCTTGATCTTAACTCTTGGGGTACCCTTTGGTGACCCTATGTCCTCTCCATCATCAGGTGTTCCTGACACAATGCAGACCCCCCCAGTCTTGTATTCACTCTGGTTCTTATGGGCAAGCCAGGTATCCGTGGGGTACAGTGGGTCACTGTCACCTGTTTTGTTTTGAGCCACCACTCTGAAGTAGCATTCCCTGCCATGGCACTATGTACTTGTTGCTGAGGGGCACGCACTATTGTAGTGAACCGGGAGTGGGGGGCTACTTTCATCCCTCTTCAGGTGACACAGTGGGGCATCACCTTCTTCAGGTGGTCAGGATGTGGTTCCAGTTCAGAGTCACTATGTTGGGAGCCTCTTCGAATAGCGTTAGGTTTGCAGGAGGTCCAGAGGTTTGGAGGAATCGAAGGTTGTTGGCTACCCTGGCCACAGAGCTGTGCCTTTACTCTAACCACCTGCCTAGCCTGTTGGGAGATGGAACTCTGTCTGTCTGTCTGTGAAGTGTTACTTTGCCATTTAATAACGTGTGACCTTTGGCAAGTATATGATGCCCATTGCCTCGTTTGCAAGCCGGAGAGTAACAATGGCTGCTCATTTCACAGGGTGAGAGAGCAAGGTGACCACCATGCAGTTAAGAGTCGATAAAGATTCACTTTTCCCCACTTCCTGTTCCTGGGGCTGTTCAGACCTTTGCTGAAAGCTTCTGGTCCTCTGTTAAGAGGTCGTTCTAAGCTTTAGTGGATTCCTCTCCAATGGCCTTCACCCCATCTCCACCCCTCTCCCTGCAGATTGACTTTATGCTTCATTTATCTCATCAGATATGACCAACCACAGAATCCGAAACAAGGGTCGTGATCTAGGTCAATGTCTCCAGGGCTTCGGGACTCTGAGATAAGAGGGTACAAAAGCCTCTCTACAGTCACAGGCTGATAAGGCCTCCCTCTGTGGTGTCGTAGTAGCCTTCACTATACGCTCGCCCACAAAGGCTGTGCCTTAGGTTGCTTAAGCTGTGGTGGGGACCTACATGGAGCGTAGAAGGGTGGCTGTAAATGGCCTCTGCCACCCTCTGTACCTGCCACAAGCAGAGGAGGTATGCAAGGATTACCCCTGCCCTCTCCCCGCTCGCTGGTTGTACCTACCACATGCAAGTAGTAGTAGTAGCAGTAATAATAGTAGTACTAATAGTAGTAGTAGTAATAGTATTAGTATTAGTAGTAATAGTATTAGTAGCAGCAGTAGCAATAGTAGTAGTAGTAATAGTATTAGTAGTAATAGTAGTAGTAATAGTATTAGTAGCTGTAGTAGTAATAGTAGCAGTACTAGTATTAGTAGCAATAGTAGTAGTAGTAATAGTAGTCATAGTAATAGTATTAGTAACGATAGTAGTAGTAATAGTATTAGTAGCAATAGTAGTAGTAATAGTAGTAGTAGTAGTAGTAGCAATAGTAGTAATAGTAGTAGCAGCAATAGTAGTAGTAATAGTAATAGTAGCAATAGTAGTAGTAGTAATAGTAGTATTAGTAGCAATAGTAGTAGTAGTAGTAGCAGCAGCAGCAGCAGCAGCAGCAGTAGTAGTAGTAATAGTAGTAGTAGTCACACATCTGCCCAGGATGCTTCCTGAACCTGCTACTAACATGTAGACATCATAGGTGTGACTCCAAACTCATTCTGAAGCAAGATCTGATACTCTCCATAGTCAGAACACTTGGGGTTGCTAATGAGGAATTAGGGAGAATTTTTGTCCCTGGTGATGGTTTTCCAGCCCTTGATGGTGATGCTGTCTTTCTTCCAGGGCACAGCGGGCAGTGGGGAGCCCTGGGGAATAACAGGGGACAGCACACTTAGTCACTGGAAAGTATTTGGAAGAAGGGTCTTCTGGTTGTCAAAGATTCTCCTTCAGGGACCGGGATCTGGTGACTGGCAGAATTAATCAGAGACAATAGGACATTAATACCTACAAGCACTCAATTTGGTTATGCAGGGGACTGTATGGGGGACAGAATGGGTGACAGCTCAGAGAATTTATGCAGAGGGTTGTCCCAGCACCTGCCACTGTGTGACTCTAGCCAGGTGCTGAGGTCAAACTGGGGGCTCCTGGGGTGGAAGACAGGTAAGGAAGGGCATGGACCACTCTTCAGGTTTAAGACTCCTCTCCAGAGCCTTTCCCAAGCTCTTTCATGGTGGAGGTACAGGGCTCTAGAACACTGGGAAGCATTTACTTTTTCATCTGCATCTCCCATCCAGTTAGATCTGAGCAGGCAGGTCCTGTGTCTTATTTGTTTCCATATTCCTTCCACCTCCACTGGCACACAGAGCTACGTAGGCACATTGTTTGTTTTGCGTTTTTCCCCAGCAAGGGAATCCCAGAGGTTACCCTTGTCTTTGTCTAGAAATAAGAAACATGATGAGTTTGTTCTTGATCAGAACATTGCCCCATTTTTCTCTATGGGATGAATCCTAGAGGACCCTGAATCCCCACCTGGTGGTGACATGGTATGAACCTTTATCTAGCTCCACAGGGTCTCCAACCCCAGCCTCACTGACAATTCGGATATGGAAGAAATTTTTCAGCGAGGACCTCGGCCATGTAGTGGGGACCTGGGATGGCATCTTCCGTGCACTTGGTACTCTTCCTGCCTTGGGCTCTTATCTCAAGATCTCAAGGATGTGGCTGGGTGGTGTGTACCTTCTACAGGCTGGAGCCAGCTAAGAGAGATGTTTGAGTTAGAGAAGCGGTTCTCAACCTTTAATACATGATATAGTGACCCTCAACCATAACAATTGTTTTTGTTGTTACTTTGTAACTGTAATTTTGCTACTGTTTCGAACCATTATGTACACATCTGTGTTTTCTGATTGTCTTAGGTGACCCTTGTAAAAGGGTCATTTAACCTCCAAAAGAGTTGTGACCTACAGGTTGGAAACTACTGAGTTTTTAGAGAAATCAGACATGTTTAGGCTGTGTGCCAGGCCTGGAGGTTCTAGGGTATCACAGCTGGTCCCCAGATTCGTCCATTCCAACCCCATGCCTAGTTCTTACACTCCGTATGCCCGAATCTTAATTTCCATCACCTCTACAAGAGCTCCCACAGCGAACACCCTTAATACAGTAACTTGATTGCTCAACAATGTGCCAGTCCAGTCATTTTACCAACTCGGCAGTTTCAGTCTCCTCAACACATCCAACACATCCAACTCATCTACATTCAGAACCCAGATTCAGTCTCGCCATCTCCACCGCTTCCACAGACAGGCCGTAATCCCACCTCAGTCAGGAAACTCAGGACGTCCCAAGCATCCACTCAGCATCCTCACTCAACCCCAACAAGCCTACTCAAGAGATGCCCACCCCATCTTCTCACTGTCCCGGTTGCTCAGTCTTCACTTGTTGACTTTCTCTCTGAGTGTGAGCCCCGCTCCTCTATGAGGCAGCCTGTTGCCAGAAGTGAAGACATTCACTCTTAAAGGGGTTGGTTCTACTAATGTGTTGGTCCTGGCTTCATACCAACAGGACCCTTGACCACCACTGAGCTGCTTGGCAGGCTGGGATGTCTTAGAGTGGCCTTAAACAGAGCTATAACTCAGAATTTATAGTCTGTGTGTTGTCTTCACAGTATAGTCTGTGCTTGAGGTGGGGAGATGGGAGGTCAGGAGGCCAGGGATATCTATGAGATAAGAGAGTAAGGAGTGGGCGACCACCGAAGAGGAGATTATGGGATGTTAGAACTCCCAAAGGAGCTTGAGAAGGAAGTGTGCCGGCTCAGCAAGACTTCCTCTGCCCTCCCCTCCCCCCCCACCCTAGTGCCTCACCCTGAATGGGGTCCTTGTTGACTGGTACCCATAGATTTCTTCACTTGACGGTGTAGCCAAGCACTGGCCCATCCCATCCTGGGCAGGGGAATTCTACATCATAGTTGCCATTTCCCTGGTTACATCAGCCACCAGAGAGGAAAGAGCAGGGAAGGGGAGTATGTATACATATAGTTCCACGATCCATGTTGATTTCTGTCCCTTAAAACACCGTGACCACCTTAAACCAATGATTGTTAACTCTGGTTAAACGTTAAATGGGAAATGTGTGGAAGCCCACCACCAACAAGTAGGGTCTGGTTCCGAATTCTAAATACCCTAATTGGATTTCCCTGGGGTGGAGGGTAGGCATGAATGTTAGTTAAAGTGCAGGTGGCTTTACTGTATAAGATTCGGGCAATACAAGTCCTCTACCTCCTGCACCTCCGGTGCCACGGTTCTGTCTTGACACAATGACACCTGGAAATCAGCTGGGAGGGGTGCAGCTAGTAATTAATTAGCAATCATAATTAAACTACTGACACTGCCAAGAGGTTTCTTCAGGGGAAAAAAAAGTGATTTCAAGCGTATCTCTACGTTAGTGTCATGTACCCTCAGCTTCCAACATGATCTCTGGAATGAAGAAAGAAGTGGGGTTGATTCTTGCAATAACATGCCCTAAGGGATGGTTAGTGAATGAGCCTGTGGTATTCCCTGTAGGTCAGTATACCTCAGTGGCCAAAGGGCCCCATCCTGACACTTAGGTGTGCCCCTTAACACTAGGTAGTATCTCTCAACTATGGGATTATGGGGAAAGGTTTCCTCAGTCTCAGGTGGGTCACTACCACCCTCTGAACTGCCCACCAGAATCACCACATGTGTTTCCCTCTTGTGCCTTAGTGGCACAGCTGGCCACTTTGTCATCCATGTACCCTGTCTTAATCCAGGACTTCTTGCCAACAGCCCTTCATCCTACTATGACTAATTTTACAGGAGGGCCTTCTATCCATGTGCACAGTTACCCAAGAAACCCTAGGAACTGTACATGGTTGGGAGGTTTCGGATGGTCTTGAGATAGACAACAACTTCACAAATGGGGATTGGGGGCAAAGAGTCAGAAGGGCTTCTCACTGACCAGAGGTCTGGCTAGCCTGAGGCATCACTGGGCTCTGAGTTTTCTGTGTCCCTCACTTGTCCTGTACCCAGCTCTCCTAAGATGTGCTCAGAGAGTTTGATCCTTGCCTCTCTGAACCTCCTGTTTACCTAGAAATATCTGCCTGGCAGCCCCTGGCAAACCATGTTTCCCTGCCTCATATACCATAAGCCCCTCCCAGATAGGTTCTCTCCCTTTTTAGAGGTTCCAGAGTAGCCATGCTGTCTAGTGTGACTGCCGACCTTGGGTCACAGCTGCTTATTTGTCTATTAGTTTTACCCTTTTAGGTATTCTGCATTGATGTGTCCTCAACACCAAGGACACAGGGGTGGGGAATGAAAATTCAAACCTTCCCATGCCCCAGTTTTGTGGCAAGATGATGTGTGTGTGTATGTGTGCACATGTGTGTTTGGTGGATGTTGAAGATCACAAGGCCAGCTCTTTATCATTTTCAAACCAATCTAAACTCCCCTTCCTACCCTAACTCCAGCTTCCCATGCTTACTTTAGCCCTACCCTTTGACCTCCCACACCAGTCCATTTTATTTCCCACCTCAGTGCTCTTTGGAACTGACCTCACGTCTACCCAGCACTCTTTCACCTCATCTCCTCCTTACCTCCAACTACATCCTCACTGTTTAGCCACACTCAGGTGACTACCATAAGATGTGTTGTGCACTGTGTGCTTGGATGTGCATTTGAAAGGCATTAGTAGATGCCTACCTACCCCTACCCTGTTCCTGGTGGGAAAGAGGCTTAGAGAGGTCTCCTGACCAAGGCCACATAAGATATTATGTAGCTGGCTTCTGGTTATAAAGTCAACATTCTAATTCCATTCCCAGTTAAAACTCAAACTTTTTCTAGGGCCTCCATCTCAGCCATCCTCTTTGATTACTAGGCAGCTGGGTATTCTCAAATGACCCCATGGCTGTGCCCTCACCCAGGATGTTGAGCTGTGCAGGGGTGGTTGCCATGCAACAGTCATTCCTGAGGTTGAATAGGACCAAGCTGATGCCTTGATGTATACATTTGGAAATGGTGAGCAGATCCTGGTCTTTCCTGAGCTCCACAGATACATATTTCCTCTTGGTCACCTACATACATACCATCCTTGAACCAGGTCACTTTGGGTAATAGCCTTGCTTGGAAGGGCATCTTAATGTAAGCCATATAGCCCACCTTCATGGTCACAGGACAGCTAGTGTTTTCCAATGGACAAATCAATGGAAGGAGATCTACAGGGCAAGGCATCAGGGGATAGGGGAAGAACTAGTGGCAAT
Organism: Micromys minutus; assembly: GCF_963924665.1. NCBI lineage: Eukaryota > Metazoa > Chordata > Mammalia > Rodentia > Muridae > Micromys > Micromys minutus. Next base: position 3,175,425 of record NC_137967.1, on the reverse strand, counting down.
AGGAGTGTGTGTGGTGGCTATGAGCATACAGGCTGGTCTAGTATCCTTGAACCTTTCCTACCTTTAGGGGACCTTACCTGCAGGGAATACATAGACTTCATTTTCTGTGCTCTTTGCCCGGAATGTGTATTTGCCTTCATGCTCTGTGCCCATGTCTGGGAAGATGAGCATATATGCCTCACCCCGCTTTACCGTCCACATACCAGGCAAGCCTGTGATCTGGAGGTGAGTGGCATGCATAAGTGAGAGCATGGGCCAAGTCAACATCTCTTGCTCCCACCTCGGTCCCTGTCTCAGTCCTCCCTGCTATCATTCTTCAGCTGCCCTTTTGTCATACACAATGTTTGACATGCCACTCATCATGATTGCTAGATGCTCTAAGGAGAAGGAAGGGCAGGGACTGACTGGGTCAGAGTGTTGGTGTGCAAGAGAATGAAGGAAAAAGAGTTGGCACCACAGTCATGGGAACTTTCAAGGTTGCTGTGTCAATCAAAATTTATGAGAACCAGGTTGGCAGTGGCCAACAGGTGGTGATAATGCAGTTCACAGGTGGAGGGGTGCTGAGGAAAGCTCAGAGGTTTGGCAGTTAAAAGAACCAAGAGATGCTTAATGGGAGGGTGATTAGTGGAGGATGAAGCTCTGGGACTTAGCCAGCTCTCTTGAAAGAAATAGATGGAGATATAGGTGGCTACTGGAGTTGGGATGTTTGGTTGTACTTATACTGGTCTGGTCTATGGGACCCCCAGACTCATTGAGGTGGTAAGAGGTGGTGTGGAGTAGTTATGGAGAGGGAGTAGGAGATGGTCAGGATCAAAAAGTTTGGGATAACTAGGGTTGCTGGAGAGTGTCAGAATTTGGAAATAAAAGATAAAGTTTGGCAAACTGGTTTAGAATCTGCAAGACAGAGGTTGATTAGAAGTAGGGATGGTTAGAATATGAAAGGTTAGAGATAGCCAGAACTGGGAAACAGAGGAGGAACAAATTGGTTAGGGGCTGGTGGAGGGCTGGAGCCGGGGGCTGGGTAACTTTAGTGTTTATCAGGAGGGTATGCTGGGGTTGAACAGTTTGGGTCAACAGAGAGAGTGCGTACCTTCCACAGTGCAGGTGCAATACTGCAGTATTCAGCTGGGTCCCCATTCTCTATTCCCAACCATCTCTGCTCTGTGCATCATTAATGACCAACTCAGTTTGCTTGCCTTTGTGGTTTACACTGTACTTAAGGTATATGACAGCATTCACTCATCTTTCTCTGAGGGTACCGACACATCCTTAGACATCAGCTCACATCCAAGGTGTGAGTAGTTCCTCTCTTTTACATATGCAGTTTTGAAGTTGCTCATGGATTTAGAGGGAAGGCCCATAGATAGACTTTTTAGCACCCTCCCAAATCACCACACAGTTCTGTAGGTTTCTTCTGCTTTTTCTGACCCTGGGAATCACAAGAACTTGAGGCACTAGTATATTTGTGTGCAGTATGTGACCCATGGAAGTGCATGGCAGAGTGTAGACTTTACACAACTCATTCACCCATCTAGTATGTAAATTGAGACTTTTATTTTACTGTGAGGAGCCCTAATGCCCTCCCTGCCTTGTCTCTCTGATGTCTGAGCTTTTGTTCTGGCTGTTGATTTGGGTGGGGATGCTGGTTCCTTCGCTGAAGGTTGAACTGCCTTTTGTTTTTCTGGATAATCTCGAGGCTCTGTGACATCAACTTCCTTTGGCTCCCACAGCTGCTAGGCCTACCTCCATCACACCAATAATGAATTCGTAGGGCAGACTCCAGGCACCGTTCACATGTGTGGCATCTCACGGTTACATACATATGTAATGACTGTTTATCATGTGGGAATATGTTGTCAGATTGATGGAACATGTGCCATGAGAACTATAGAGACATTATATAGCTATTTTCTGAGCTGACACGTTCCTCCCCTGGAGGGGATGGAGGCTTGTAAGACACCTGAAGCTAAGGAAACCTGCAACTTTCAGGAAACAGAGGTTTGCAAGGCCCCTCCCCACGACTGTCAGCAGTAAACCATAGGTAGGCAGAGGAGACTGAACACTGAGCAGGAAGCTCTGGCAAGGAAGATTTGTGAGTGTCATCCACTCTGAGGTGGGGCTTCAGTGATGCGATTGCTTTTGAGACACCAATACTCCTGGAACCCCTAACTTATGCAAGTGAAAATAACCCCAATAAACTCATTGGCCCACCAGGCTAGACTTGGTGGAATAGTCTATTGTCGGTGCAATCGGACAATCTGGGGGTGAACAGACATGGACACACATCCCCACAGGGAAAGTCTCACAGCTAAGAGCTAGGAAGTGTTTGGTCCATGATTACTCAGCTGATAATATGACCCCAGTGTGTGTTGACTCTGGCTTAGTAACTATTATAATTTCATTTTCATCTCTGCCTCCTCCACTAGAAGAACCTTCTCTTTTCAGTACCCATTACAGGGTTTTGTTAAGAGCAGATGGATGAATGGATGGATGGATAGATGGATGGATGGATGGATATGTGGGGGTTGCCATGACAGGAATTCCATCTGTCCAGTTCTCACTGAACCACTTGCAATGGAGAGTGAGATGACCCTTCTGTCCCAGGTTCCTGCCTGAACAGAGAACACGCATGTTGCTGAGTCTGCCATCTTGGATCTTAACTGTGTGAGTCAGACCATCCTCAGACAGTCTGAGATCTCATACTTGCTACCCCTCTTCAGCTCCTTCCTGTTGAACTGTCACACAGAGTCACTCTCTTCCTTGGAGGGGTGGATCTCAAACACAGCTGTCTGCTGTGGTCACTGCCACCAGTTTCGGTTCTTCCGATGAACTTGAGTGGCTCATCCGCAGCAGGGAGCAGGGAGGTGGGGTTTGGGATCATTGACCTTTTGTGGCCTACAGCAGCGGAAGCACTCTTCCTTTTATTCTGTTTGCTTGTCACCATCTGCTCCCGAGTCCCATTTAGAATGTTTACATAGTCTCCCCATCCAGTAATATCAACATCAGTAAAAAAACATGTATGTCGTACTAGAGATCTGATAGGCCTTATTACAGCTAATTTTTAATCTGGTTCTCAGAGGAAGGTTCTACGATGATTCCCCACTTTACAGACAGACGGAGAAACTAGGACAAAGAAGTTAAGGCAGCTAAATCACACATCTGTAAGTAGCAGAAGCTGGGACTTGAACCCCAGTAGTCTAGCTTCAGAGTCTGACCTTTTAACCGCTATGCTACACTGTCCCGGGACATTATTTCACAGTCTAAGGAATATTTATATCATATATCCCATGTTTCTTTTTCTTTTTTTTGTACTAACTCCAATCTCCACGTAGTCCTTTCATGCACAGAGCATGGTCTTCTCTCCAATATAGACCCCTCAAAGCCATTTTCTTTCCCTAAACCCTGACAGGTCTTTTGGACCTCGATGCCTCCTTTTACATCCAGCATGGCAAATTATGATTTATATCAATTACTCTTTTATTGCTTATATAAAAAAGTACTGGTCTGGAGAGATGGCTCAGTAGTTTAGAGGTTCTGAGTTCAATTCCCAGCCACCACACTTTGGCTCACAACCATCTGTAATGGGATCTGATGCCCTCTTCTGGTGTGTCTGAAGACAGCTACAGTGTACTCATATAACTAAAATAAATGAATCTTAAAAAAAATAGATTATGAGAGGGTATGAGAAGGCAGATGGTGTGGAAGCCATCTTCTCATGGTAGGGCCAGAGTGGTCCCTGACTAGGGGGACCTTGACGAGTATTGTCTCAGGAAGGGGCTCTTCAGCTCCATGGTGCAGGTAAACACACTGGTAATGTCAGCTTTGGCTTCTACATCTTCTAGGGGCTTCAGAATTCTAATGACCTTTGTGTTTATCAAAACACAAGAATCAGAGGTATTTGGACTCTGTCTAGTTGTGCCCAGAATCCTGGAGGAAACCATTTAAGGGGCTAAGCTCATTAGGTAATACCTCCTGCCCCGCTAAGCTCATTGATCAACTATAAGATGGAAGAATAGGGTTGTAGGGAATGAGGAAGGGACTGCCATTCACAGAGCAGTCGTTATGTGTCTGGGCCCAGGACGCAGACTCTGTAATTACATGGTCAGTGCTTAGCGAGGGTTTGTCAACTGAGCGAACAAACAACAGATAGAGAAATAAATGTGCGAGAGAAGTTTAGTTTTCGCTGATGTAGAAACTGAAACTCAGAGAGAGAGACCCAAGATAGCAGAAGTGAGATTTGAACCTAGGTCTCTCTGAGTTCACATGCATGCAACTCGGGACGTGGAGTAAAGGTAGGAGGGTGTTTGTGTGTGTGTGTGTGTGTGTGTGTGTGTGTGTGTCTGCAGGGCAGGGGAGATGCACAGGCCTGACCCCCAGGTCTCTGCCCCCTGCTGGGCACTGACCTCCCCATCTCCCCACTCCTATTTCCCTCTTTATCCTTTGAGCTTTTTGAGCAGCCTTCCCAGGTCAGGGGTTCTATACTCCATACACACATCTCCAAAGTCCTTATTGGGTACCTCGGCCCAAATCATCAGAATCTCTTTTCATTTATCATCTCCTGCTTATTTATTTATTTATTTATTTATTTATTTATTTATTTATTTATTTTTGGGGGAAAACCTAGATTGTTAGAGGAGAACCAAGATTGTTGCTCACTGGTTCCCTCTGTACCGAGCTTGAGATAACCTTTTATTCTCTGTGGGCTTTGAACTCAGGGCTTTGTGACAAAGCCTTTGAAGTGCCTCAGCTGGATTGGGAGACTGCATCTTGGGCAGGGCATCTCCCTTCACTTCCAATCTTCTTTAACAGCTTCTTGAACTAGTTTTTTCTTGGCCAGAGGATAGAAAGAGGGCACAGCCTGACGGTCAGGTGTCTAGTTTCGTGGAGGAAAAAACCAGGAGGAGGAGGAAGAGGAGGAGAAGGAAGAGGAAGAGGAGGAGAAGGAGGAGGAAGAGGAGGAGGAAAGGAGGAAGAAGAGGAGGGGGAGGAGGAAGAAGAGGAGGAGGAGGAAGAAGAGGAAGAGGAAGGGGAGGAGGAGGAGGAGGAGAAAGAGAAGACGATAGGCTCAGCCTCTGTTACCAGCAAGGATGGTGTAATGACATCTATGTGCTCATTGTTGGTAATGTACCTGTAGTTGCCTGAGTCATCTGAGGTCACCCACTCTAGGTGGATCAGAGTTACACCATTAGAGGGTGTGTGTGTGTGTGTGTGTGTGTGACACAAACATTTTCTATGAGAAAGGAGTATTTCATTTAATGTAATTTATATGTTCATCTCAGGCTCTGGCTAGACCTAGAGGAGACAGGAGTGAACAAATGTGGCTTGCTTCTTGTTTGCATGGCGCTCACAGGCTTTCAGGGAGCTTGCTGGATGACAGGGCACGGGCAAGAGGTGGCTCCGGGGGAGCTTGACTGAGAGCAGAAGATCCAAAGATGGGGCAGGCATCTCCCAGTGACCCATCTCTCCCTGTCAACAGCCTTTGGAAGCCAAACATTGTGTCTGGGCAGCAATTCTCTGGAAGTGACCGGTAGGTAGATACCTTAAGGATGATTGGTCCTTGACAAGCCTTTTCTGGAGGCTCCAGGATCTCCAGCCCTTCCCTACAACTGGTCCCTTATAGGTCCCTATGTCCCCCAGCTTGGTGTCAGTCCCCCACGATGGCCCCTCTTTGCTGTACTCAGTATGGACCTCATCCACCACGTCCTGGCTTTGGCCGTTCCTCTGCTGTTGTCGGCTGGACTCCATGTTCTCCTTCCATCTGGCTGTATCCCTGCCCTCTGGCTTTGTCCTAGTTACTGCTTTGCCCTGCAGATAATTTCTGGCCCCTCCTTGCTCTCGAAACACCTCGGCCCCTGAGGCCCCTCCCATCTTGCAAGTGTCCCTTTCCCCACCACTGTTTTTGGGTTGTCCCGGCAGGGGTCAGCTGGGGTCTGTGATGGGTGGGTGGTCTCTAGGCCTCTATCTCTTTGGGGTCCAGCCTCAACTTTAGCATGTGTTTCTTGCTGATTTTGTTATACAAGATCTTAGCAGTTCCCCCTTTCTCTCTTCCAGGACATGGGTGGGCTTGGGGGATCCCTGCACAAGGGTTCTGGACACTGCTTTACTTTCTGTGGGGGACACAGGACATGGTTTACTCCACAGCCTGCAGGTTGGAATCGCCGCTGCTTCTTGCCTTCTCTTGGGGACCTCGGAGTAGAGAGGGTCACAATGCACAGCTTGTGTATTGGGGGCCACTGGGAAAGGGGCTGGAGAAGAAAAAGGAATAGGGGAGTTACAGGGGGAGGCACACCCTCAGAGAGATGATGGGATGGTTTCTCATGAGCCCAGAGACACTTCTCCGGGCCGGGTGCTGGAACTCAGGGTGCAAAGCAGATAATGACACCGTGCCGCGTTCTTTCACAACTTTCTATGGGTGAGGAGAGACACCAAGAAGCCTCCAGGGTGGAGTTCAGGCAGGGATTGAAGGCTCCGGTTTGATTGGTGGGCAGGTCATGGAGAGCAAGGGTAATGAGAGGACCAGAAACCTTCTGTGGCTGAGAAAAGCTCACAGCAGAGATCCTCATCAAACTCTATCAGATTTCAGCCACTAGGGGGCACTGACACCCCTCCACCACTCAATGGCCAGGGACCTTTAAAGGGTCACTTTGAGTCTCATACAGGTATATAAAAGGAGACTTTTAAAGAGGTCTGTCTACTTGTCTGCCTGTCAGTCAGTCTGTGTTGTCTGTCTTGGGTTTCTCTCCTGGAAGTTCTTGTCCCCTAGTATAAGGTGCTTGGGCCTGCTCCTTCTTGGGAGGGCTGTAACTTAGCTAATTCTGTTCTAGATTTTCTCAGCCAGTCTGTGAGTTCAATATTAGTCTTCTTGGAAGTAGTGATACTTGGGTGAGGGACAGGACACATTGCTGACCCTGAGGGGCTGTCTCTAGGCTTCACATCAATGGAAAGAGCATCACTTCATTCCCTGAATCCTCTCCTCCTTCTTTTCTTCCTCCTTCCTTTTTGAAGATTCATTTATTTATTTTTATGAGCACACTATAGCTGTCTTCAGACACACCAGAAGAGGGCATCGGATCCCATTACAGATGGTTGTGAGCCACCGTGTGGTTCCTGGGAATTGAACTCAGGACCTCTGGAAGATCAGCCAGTGCTCTTAACCGCTGAGCCATCTCTCCAGCCCCTTCCCCCTCCAATTCTCGTTTTGTTTTCTTGCAGTGCTGGGGAGTAAGCGCAGGGCCTTACAGAAGATCTTCACTCCGATAAGTTATCAGTAACAGCTGCCCTTCCCCTGTGCCATGGAACACGTGCGTGTGGCACATCTCAGAGGTCGTTTTTGTTTATCTCGGGGTAGCCTAGTGAAGCATGTGCCTTCGCTATCTATACTGCTCTGAAGGACCGAGATGGAAAACATTGTTAAGATGCTCTCAGGCCTTGATTTTAAATAGCAGCCGGAGGTCTTAGGCCCTGGTGAGGCTGCACTTTGCCTGCAGATGTCTTTTATTTGACCTCTACAATGTGTAAACAAAAAGTAACCCTTCCATGGAAAAGCGGAGATGTCACATGTGAATTTCGATTGCTAGTTAGCAGGATGTGAACCACAACCGTCTCCTTAGAAGGGAGTTCTCTCAAGTGTCCCCCACTCTTTCCCCCCTGAATTTTTCCCCCGTTTCCTGCCTGAACTCTGCTGGTCTGTCCTTTCAGCCCTGGCTGCACACCAGAATCCCCAAGGAGCTTAAAAACATTCCCGATTTAATGGTCTGGGGAGAGACTCGGGCATGGCTAGTTTTTCCAGCCCCACCCCTCTGCTGAGATGGCTCTAATTCACGGCCAGGGCTGAGAGTCGTGAGGAGAAACCATTTTGCAATCTCTGGTTTAGATCCTAGACACTGAGTCCTCACTTCAAGGTTCTGTCTCGCAGGCCAGAGCGATTCGGTGTTTATCTCGTGACCTTGTACACAGAGGACGTAGACTCTGTTCTCCTGAGACCTTGAAGGTAGATGCAGTGGCTGTGAGGAAAACGACTCCATACCCTGGCTCTCGGCCATCTTTAATCGTTTGCACTGGAGATGAAGATGCAGCTGGAACAGACTTGCCCGAGACCCCCTCTCAGCTTTCCTTTGGTGCTCTCTCCTTTAAGTCCAGCCCCCCAGGATTAAGATCACTTAGGGCTTTTGTTTCTGCTCTAGTCTTGCCTTGGCTGGTGGCTGGGTCTCCCATTTCTTAAGCATTAGCATTCCTCAATGCAGATAAGGTATCTACCTTCCTGCAAGTGTGCCATTCACGAAGTCCATTTGCCCCTGAAAGTCTTAAGCAACTGAAGAGTGTTTTAACCCTTCACACACATCTGTCGGATCCATGTTTTTCCTAGTCCGTTTCCCCAGAGAATCGATCTGTTCTCAAGCCTTGGATCAGAACAGAGGAGGTTGCTGCTAGTATGGGAGCTCCTGAAGGACCAACTTATGGCAGACGCGCAGGCTACCCATGAGTAGGTGCAGAGCAAGACCCCCCTTCATAGTCCCTCACCCATTCTGCTTGCCTCCCACGGTCTTGGTTGTCTGGGAGAAGGTCTCCATGTGGGTGGTGGAGCTAGAGAACTCCATGGTCACATGTTCCTATACCATCTGCTGGTGTTGAGCGGTCGTCATGGTGACAGCAGGTTCGGGCACTCACCTGTATGGTCCAGGGGGAGGATGAGGCCATTGAAGATAAGGGAGTAGGAGGGAGATTCAGAGGCCTTGTGTTTGTGTGTGTGTCCTTATGCGTGTGTGCGTATGCACACACATGCGCTGTGTCTGTGGACACAAGGGAGATGGGAACGCATAGAGAAGAACAACCAGGCAATGGTTTTCTACTTACTGGCCTCTCTTTTCTTCACTCACCATTTTTCCTCCCCTGACTGGTTACAAGAACTAGTGAGCAACACAAACAATCCCAGGTTCCCAGAGAGGGGAACTAAGGGGTTTAAACTTACCCAGCTGAGTAGGGCTCAGGGGGTGGGGTGGGGCTGGAGTACCTGTGGAGATGTTGGGAGGTGCATGGGAGAGGACGCTGGGTGTTTCATCAGGAGGAAATGAAGTCAGGCCAAAGGAGGGATTCCTGACAATGCCATTCTGGGGTAGGCCTTGCAAGGAAACTGATTAGCTCTTGAGGTCCTGGGGACTTGTGGTATTTGGAAAGACAGGTGACGGTTTCCACAGCTCTGCTTCCATTTGACGCAGGACAAAGCAGAGCCTTAGCTTTACTTTCTTAGACCTTTTTGAGCCAGTAGTTTAATATATTAAAAACATAAAGTACTATAAACATCTCCTTCCCACATCTCAACCTGCATGCAATCTGGGGTTTCCTCTGCATCTCTCCCATGCAGACATGCATATGTGTATGTGGTCTGCCCATTGTACATGTCAGGAGGCCGGGGAGACGCACAGTTCTGCCCCTGCTTTCTCTCTGTGCCTTGGGGAACCTCTGTATGCCAGTTTGCAAGGCATTTCTGGGTTCCTGCTGACAGCCCCTGTGTTGCAGTGAATGGGCACCTCTTTGTTAACTTGCGTGGTGGTTTTTCTAAGAACCTGTTTGCAGATGAGGAAACATGTCTGATTGAAATGACCTGCCCAAGTCTGTTACCCAGGTACGAATCTGAGCTTCTTGTTCCTCCAGCTCGGCCTTGTCCAGTGGCCTCCAGGGAACACTGAGCCTCCTGAGTAGGTTCTCTGAGGCTAACTCCCAGTTCCTACCTTATACATCTTTGCCTGGGTTACTTCTACTTCTGGGTTCTGAGATGGTTTATTCTGCCTCAGACCATATCCCCTTCTTGTACAGAGAAGTACCAGCTCATGTCTCTTTCTGGGGGAAATGGCGGGAAGCCTTAGCTTCTGTACTAACCTGTGCCTTCCAACCCTTGAATGCTGTGTCCGTTGCTTGGAGGCCCAGCTGCTGCCCTGTTGGTAGGATAAGCCCGTCTCCTCCTCCTTTGTTCCAGGAGCATCTGATCATCGCCAGCACCTTGGATGTGGTGTTTATCGTGGGGGGGGGTCTTTTTTTCTTACGCTGTTATCTCAGTTCCAGGACGCACAGCTTGGTAGTAGGAATTAGGGGAGGGGGAGCTGGCTGGATTGAGGAACGGGCAGATCAGGCCTGCAGGTGGCAGACAAGTAGTCCCCTTCCTGTGCTTTAGGGTGGAGGTTCTGCTTCTCACTGCGGCTGGTCCGTGTAGGTCCCTGTCCATGATTGGGCACAAGAGCATGCACAACCTAACAGGTCTGGAAAAGAAGCTGAAGGCCTTTGTCTCCCCAGAAACAGCAAGAGGTGCGCTGGATGAGTACCACCTAGCACAAATCCTGGGAGTACCATTTGTCCTGCCTTGTGTGGCCTTATAGGGCCAGGGAGGACGTTAACCCTCCTTCCTACTTCCGGTCTGAAGTCTAGACCGGCTCCGTCCTTTGGGTGGTAGATCTCCCTGAGCTGGCTTCCCTGCCTAGAACCTAGTGACCAGTCATTTACCTCATGTTGGCCCCATGGGGTTCCTATAGCAGCTGCAACCCAGCCATTTCCCTCCCCCGCAAAAGGGTCCCCAGGGAACTAGATCATAAGTCACTTGGGATACTTCTCCTCTGTTCTTATCCCCCCCCCCCGCCCTCCCCCTCCTCCCGGGATGAAGGAAAGGTAGCTGTCAGCCACTTCCGGTAAATGGAAGTCACCCCGAGGTAGGGCTGCTGACCAGCCAGCAGAAGGGATACCACGGACAGTAAGGAAACAGTAAGAATGTCTAAAGCTCAGATTGGATTGCAGAGAAAAGCAGCTAACCAATGAGATAGGGGCCTGGGTGTGATGGGAATGTTCCCCCTTGCCCCACCCTTGGCTCCCTGGCTAACCTGTTGCCGCTGGTGACCTGTTAGGTACTTTGCCTTCCTGGAAAGCTCCCATACCTGTCTTTGAAGTTCTGTATGGTGCAGTGCACCTCCGTGGGCCGGGGCTGAAGGCCGTGTGGGAATCCTGACGGTTTTTTTCAAATCCAGTTTCCCTGTATATATTCTCAATCTCCACACGGGGCGCCAGCGAGCACAAGGCCCAACTTTCTGTACCCGGGCTGGGAAGGGGGTGGGGGTGGGGTGAAGTCTAGGGTGTAAGGAGAGAACTGGAAATGACAGACCCAGGAGGCTAGTTTTGCTCAAAATGCTCTGTTTATTGCTCTATTCAATGACCACGAGCTGATTATAAAAAGACACCGAATGTCTCTGTTTGCCGTGGAGTAAATATTTAAAGTCAGCAATAAAAACACGAGGCTCCAAGAAATCACATGTTGCCAAAGAGTCATGCATGCCCTGCTCCTGGGCTCTCAGTACATACATGGACAAGGGAACACACGTGGAGCGACGTGGAGCGAGACATTCTCGGTTTCCCATAGTGACGCAGAGAAGATGTCTCACGGGAACTGTCCTCATCCTATCCTTGGAGGGCCCCCCTCAGGGCTCAGATCTTTGGGGTTCCTCAGTGTCTTCTTCCTCTCCAGGGCCTCATAGGCTGGAGATGCCTACCTTTGCCCAGGAACCTTCTTAGCTGGGATCTCTCTCTCTCAACCACCACCTGCTCCCCCGCCTGGTCTCTGCCATCCGCATCCCGGTGGCGAAATCCTTTCTGTCTTTTCAGAGGGGCTGGTGGGTTGGGAGACAGGTCGTTGTCTCTCTGCCTGGGGAGCAGGGTGGGAGTCTGGGAGTGGGGATGTGGGTGAGGGGAGCGAGAGCTCAGTTCAGTACTTTTTTTCCTGGCTGAGGGGACACAGTGTTTGGTACAGATGGCCGTGGTGGATGGACAGACAGAACAGGGTGTGGTAGGACACTTGGGGTATGGTGTGGAAACATTTTGGACCGAGTAGCTGTGGAACCATGGTTAAAACTGAGGCCCCAGGCCTATATGGTGTGGGTCAGGCCCAGGGGCCCCAGGCCTGGCCTGGCCTTTTCCTCCCCTGCCCTCCCCAATTCTGCAGTATGTACAGTCGGAAGAGCTAGGCTTTGGGTAGGGACCAGGCCAGGACAACAGGTGGGGAGCAGACTGAAGGGGAGGGCCGGGGAACAGGCCCCAGGACCCAAGGCAAGATCTTGGGTGGTTGGGGTGAAGGTCCAGCCTCGGGTTCGGCAGTGGCCAGTGGATCTTGGAGGAAGAGCGTGGTCACTCTGAGAACTGGAGAGACAGCTGCTTCTCATAGAGACTCATGGCATGGTGCACAAACTGGTACTGTTCGCACGTCTGGATCATGCCGCCCCTGCCCAGGAGAGACGCAGTAGGCTGCGGGAGAGGGTCCCCTAACACTAGGGGCACCAGCTGGTCTGCAGCTTAGAGAGACCCACTCTTCCCGCTGTTGCCCACTGCCCCTTCCTTTCAGGGACACACCTTTGTTTTCAGCCCACTGGCTGACCCTCTTCTACCCCCCCCCTTTGGGTTTTTCTCCTTCTGCCTTACACACTATGTCTGGTTTGCCAACTGCCCCTTGATCCATGCATACATCCCACGGCCACCCTTTCCTCCCCCGATCGGTGGGCTGACCTGTCCTGACGGAGCTGGCACGTGGTCTTTAGGATGTCCACCACGCCCTCACGCCGCAGCTGCTGGCAGCAGATGCTAGTTGCAATGAAGCACCCGGTTCTCCCAATCCCTGCACTGAGGGCCAAGGGGATGATGGGATGAGGGACAGAGCAGCCCATGGGTGGGGGTGGTCCTGCCCCAGTGGGTGGCTGGGAGAACCCACCTGCAGTGGACGATGACTGGAGAACAATTGGGTCCCTCTTGCTGGGCTGCCTCCTCCACCTCCCGTACCAGGTGCAGGAGTGGGGGGGCCCGGTCGGGGGTCTTCTGGTCAGGCCAGGATGTGAACCAGTAATGTTTCAAGCCCCTCTCTTCGGTCCCTCTCTGCCCGGGAGAAAGAGAGAGAGAGAGAGTGCCCCAACCCCCAGATGCAGGTGAATGCTTTCAGACCTAATTGATTCAAAGATGGAAGGGAGGAAAGGGAGGAACACAGAGAGAGTAGGGATCCGCAGTCCTCCATCTAGTGTGTGTGTGTGTGTGTGTGTGTGTGTGTGGTGTGTGTGGTGTGTGTGTAGTGTGTGTGTGTGTGTGTGTAGTGTGTGTGTGTATAATTGTGTATGTGTGTGGTGTATGTGTGGTGTGTGTGGTGTGTGTGTGGTGTGTGTGTGTGGTGTGTGTGGTTGTGTGTGGTGTGTGTGTGGTGTGTGTGTAGTATGTGTGTGTGTGTGTATATGTGTGTATGTGTGGTGTGTGTGTGTGTGTGTGTGTGTGTGTGACATTGGTCTCTAAACTCTAAAACCATCCAAGAAAGGCAAAGGGCCTCCAATTTCTTACTGTCTGAAAACTCCTTATCCTGACAGATGTTCCAGGCACCCCCTTTGTCACATGACCAAGGGCACAGGCTTTATGCAGTGCCTGCCCCACCACACTGTCCTCAGCCGCTGCCGGCCTCTCAGCTCTACCGTCCCCAGTGGGAAGAGCCGACCTTCCTCCTCCCTGACTCCCAAAGACCCACCGCATCAAAACGATCTCCTCCCCAGCCCAAGGCTGGACACACTGCACCGTGTTTAAGACCCTGTGCTGGCCAAGTCTGGTGGTTCAGGTCTGTCATTCTAGCTACTTGGAAGCCCGAGGCAGGAGGATCACAATCACAAGGCCCGTATAGTCTGCAGAGCAAGTTCCAGGCCAGCCTTGGAGACTTAGTGAGACTGTCTCAGAAGCAACAAAACAGCAAAAGGGGCTGGGGGTGTGGCTCAGTGAGAGGCCTGTGTACATGAGAACCTTGGTTCAGTCTCTAACCCCACACCAAACCAAGAAACCTTCCACCGTGGACTGAGTGTGGTGGCTTCCTCCCCCAACTTTATACGTTGAGACCCCCCCTTTCCATTGTGTAAGAATCTGAAGACAAGTCAGGAGTTCACCCCTTCAGATGTGATTCACACCCTTAGAGACCCCAGAAAGTTTTCATCACTCCATCATCCTTCCTGTCCTGAGAGGACATGGGCACACGCGTGTGTTTGCCCATACAGCTGTGCCTTCGCCGTGAGCTTTCCCACCTGTCCACTCCTGCTTGCCCCTGACCAATCCTGCAGGACCCTACACAGCACTTCCAGGAAGCACCCCCCCAGCATGCCATTCTGCAGACTGCCCTTCTGTGTCCTTGCCTATCACTAGTAGGTGTTTACCATCTTACGGGTGCTCTTTGAAGAGAGAGGCCAGGACACAGTTCTGCCCCCAGTACCCAACTCAGAACCACAAAGCAGGTACTTGGAAACACCCTCAAACCCCAAGACACCCGGCTCTTCTCTAGCCTGTCTAATAGTCTCTTTCTACTTGGAAGATGGTTCCCCATGTCCTTGGGTTACTTTGCTGTGACAGTGACCACAGTACCCTGCCCCCGACTCCTTAGTCTTCAGGGTTTCCAGGAAATCTTGGTATTAGATGCTCGTGTGGGCAGTGCCCACTTGGCAGTGTGGGGGTGAGGCACCCTGGCATCCTGCCCAGCACTGCTTCCCGTGAGAGACAGGTCAGCTCAGAGGGGCAGATGTCAGGCCCTAAGCTGTTTTCTGTGGCTGAACCCTATGTGGCTGTTAGTGTCAGCATCAGACTGTTTCTGAATAAGGCATTGGCTTCCTGGTGCTTGAGTTAACTTCTGTACCTTTCTGGGCTATCACACGAGACTCTACCATCCACAAACACATCTCAGTACCTCTCTGATGCCCCCAAACATCATATCCCAAAGCAGTATAACATCCCAGTGGGGGGCTGGGGGGTGAGGAAGCCTTCCCCCACTCTTCTGAACTGCTTCGAGTTGCTCATATTGTATGCGGTTTCCTTTTTTTCCTGCCATTCCTGGAACCATGACTGTGTGCAAGGAGTGCCTGCCCTCTGCTGGCGGACATTTTGGGCGCATCAGATCGGAAGCTGCAGCACCCCAGTGGAAGGGATGTTACCAGCACTCAAAGTCCTAAGGAACTCTCAGGGACGATAAAAGGACAATAAGGACAATGCTGGAAGCCCTTGAAGCCTCCTTGCCCAGTGATCCGAAGTGCTCAGGAAGAGCTTAGTGCGCGTGCAAGCAAGATTTGGGAAGTGCAGCTGAGGCTCTCTCAGTGTCTGGGTCTATTGACCGCTGCTTACCAGTAAGTCCTGGGAGTGCCGTGGGCTGATGTGTCACCTACAGTAGGTCTTTCAGTACTGTTTGCAGTTGGGGTCTCAACTAAGCCTCCCCGACAGCCCTATCCTGTGTAGGTCCAGGCCTCACCCTGAGGGAGATGAGTCGCAGCCGGTAGTCCTCTGTGTGGATGACTTTCTGCACGGTGACCTCTACCCCATCGTGGACTGCCTGCTCCTCGGGCCAGTATTCCGTGCACTTCTGCAAGGACCAAGGCCAGGCTAGGTTATACCCCTATTCCCCTTCCACACCCCCTTCCTATCCCGCTGGGACCAGCAGACGGTAGACAAAGACAACAGGCGTCGCTTTAGGGGTCTGTGTTGAAATCTTGACCTCATAACCCGTGACCTCACTTCTGAGCCCCAGTTTTCTCATTTGAGAAATGAAAGTGAGAACCCTTTTATAGGACTCTGTGTGTGTGTGTGTGTGTGTGTGTGTGTGTGTGAGTGTGTGCATGCATGGAGGTCAGAGTTTAACTTCACATGTTGTTCCTCATAGGCAGTCAACCTTGGTTTTTCCGACAGGATCTCTCCTTGGCCTGGAACTCACAAAGTAACGAAACTGGATGTGCAGCAAGTCCTACATCCGCCCGTCTCTCGGCTTCCCGAGAACTGTGGGTACAGTGGCATGCACCACACCTGGACTGACTTTCATGGGTTTACAACTCAGGTCCTTGACTGAGCTCTCTCTCCAACCTCCCTCTGAAGGATTTTATTTTAAATGGAGATTTCAATTAAGCAAGCCTACTCATCATGAACTTGCACATCAGTGGCAGACTGGGAGGCAGCCGGAGATCGTGGCTGAAATCATGGCCACTGCATGGGGTGGGAGGAGCCAGGTCCAGGCCCTGCCCAGCTTTGTGTGGCCTTGAGTGTACGCTTTAACTCTCTCCTTTTTAAAAAAATATTTTATTATTATTATTATTATTATTTTATGTGGGTGCACTGTCGCTGTCTTCAGACACATCAGAAGAGGGCATCAGATCCCATTGCAGACGGTTGTGAGCCACCATGGGGTTGCTGGGATTTGAACTCAGGACCTCTGGAAGAGCGGCCGGTGCTCCTGACCTCCAGCCCTGCCTTAACTCTCAACACCTCCCATTTCCTTATGCTGACAGTTGAGTGCATGCCAGGCTCACGGGATCCTCATGACGATTAATATGCAAACGGGACGCATCACAGGGGGCGCAAAGCAGGGAGCAGTGAGCAATGGCACGGGGGTCCCTACCTCGTTCATCTCCTCGATGTTGGTGATCATGACGATGATGGGTGTGCGCTCCTGCCACACCATGCGCCAAAAGTCGGCCACGGTGCTGACGATGGGTCCCTGGGTGGCGATGTACACCTTCTCCTTCCCACTGTAGCCCTACAGCCACCCAAGTCCAGTCCGTCAGGACAGGGTCGGAGGCGGCACCCCCGGGGCCTCCTCCCACACTGGGGCTCCCCTTGGGGCCTGTAGGAGCCACACTGGCTTGGGGGGAGGGCAAGTCTGATGGATGGAGTTCATCAGCTCAGGCCTCTTCTTTAGTGGAGGACTCTGGGGATGGAGCTACATACCCGGATATAGTTGGCATTGATGTAGGAACTCAGAGGATCTTCAGGGTCTGGTGACGTCAGACGTACCCTGCTGTGAGGATCTGTGGGGGAGACAGGTGAGGGTATGAGGCCTCTCTGTCCTCCTCCACAGCACCCACACTTCCTCGGGGGATGGCAGCCAGAATGTGCTGTCACAGGCAGCTCAGGAATGTCATGAAGAGAAAAGAGTTAACAGGGCCCGGTAAGATGGCTCAGAGGGTAAGGAGGCTTGCTGCTAAGCGTGACAACTTGAGTTGGATCGCTGGGACCCATGTGTTGGAGGAGAGAACGGAATCTCACAGGTTGTCCTCAGACCCCTACAAGTGTGCTCCATACACTCAGAGGCACGTGTTTTTATAAGGTAGATAATATTAGAAAGAGAGTTCAAAGGAAAAGCTACAGCCGCTGGGCAGAGAAGCAGCGCCCAACAGGATATGGCTAGTTCTACATAACTGTGGTGATCACGGGTTTCCAGCAGACGATGGGAATGGAGAAGAACCCAGAGCTGTTGGGGTGATGATGGAGGTGAAGGGCATCTGCCTTCATTTCCAGCCCCCTGCCACCCCCATCCCTGCCTAGGCTGTGGCAGGCCATATGGGTGTGGACAGTTCTTGCAGAGAGGCTTAGAAGTGGAAGTTCAGGGGAGGGGAGGGGGAGGAGTCGGCAGGAGGGGCTCCAGAAGAGAGTGCTCAGGCAGGCAGCTCTGCTTGGACTGTCTTGGCATCCCCTACCCAGGTTAAGGGGCTGGAAGGACAGATGTGGGTGCTGTCCTCTCTGGCCAGATGGGAGAACTTTGCAAGCAGAGAGTCGCCGTGGTGGCTGTCATGATGGCTGGCTCATGCCAGCTCTGCTTGGTGCTGTTAGTGCCCCTAGATCAACAAGAGAGGGATGCTCCCTGCCTCTAGCATAGCACTGGGCAGGAAGACCACTGGTGCATGGCCTGAGAGCTCTGGGGCTGAAGGGACAGAGGGGACAGGGGCAGGGTTGTTGTGGCACCTTTCAGGGGTTGGAGGACCAGGAGGAGAAACAGCAAACACTTTGTGTGACCAGGTACCCAGGCCAAGGCTGAGCTAGGAACTCGAGAGGAGTCAGATGCCAGACAGCGTCACACACCATGCTCAGAGAGGGTGACATTGGTTGTGTTTAAGAAGGGGACACGATTGGATTTCTCTCTGCCTCATTGTGAGAGAGACAAGAAGGAAGAAAAAGCCCAAGTCAGGATGTGACTGCCGAAATCCAGCAATCGTCAAGGTTATAGGCTGTCCAGCCTGGCTTCTCTCCCAGTGACATTTCTGCCAGTGTACCAAATGTGAACGGTGCTCATTAGAACTGGGCAAAGTGGAAGACTGAACACCTGAAAAGTCGTTTGATGGTGAGGATGGGAGGGAGGGGGGCTGGATCTGAGGGAGTCACCCACTTTTTCATTTCAAGAAGGACCGGAGTGTCTCCCAGTTGCTTGCTGTCCTTTTGGGGTTTGAGGTATTGTGATGAACGGGACAGCATTCTGACCCCGAATTCTGACCTTCATACAGTTTTGCTGAAGTGGCGCTCACCCTGGGAATGTTTCCTTTGCTAGACACCAAGCTCTGTGTGGAGAATCCAGATTCTCCGTCCCTGGGATAGGGCTCAGGAAATGTATTTTTTCAGTGGTAGAATAAATCTCAGGGTGTCGCTGGTCACAGAGGCTGCCTCTGCTGGGCCTTCCATGTCCCTACCCCTAGCCCTAATCTAGTCTCATAAGTTCAGAGTCAGCTGAGGGTATGGTTGGAGGAGGTGGGCGCCTGTCAGCAATCCAGCAGGACCGTGTAGCATATGGCTAGCTCCTGTGGCTGTTTCTAAGGAGCAAAGCAAGATCCTAGGTTCTGGGGTAGCCAGGCCGCTGCCTACAGGCAGAAGAGGAATAGGGAGGATAAGTTGAGAAAGGAGGTGAGCAGCCCAAATAAGGCATCCTGGCCCTAAATGGTGCTTTGTTTAAACGTAACTACCTAGAGACTGTGTAACCATAGCAACCACAAGTCGATATTTTAAAAGTTAAAAATAAGTCATGACATCTTACATGCTGTTGGAGATGCTGATGGCAAACTGCTTTTTAAGGGCTCACTACTCCACACACTGGGTAGAGTAGATTTGGGGGAGGGGTTCACTTCCATTAAGCCACCCCCTTCTTCTGAGGTAGCCCCCAGAGGGTCTTGATGAAAATGCCCTGACAATGGCATCATGGGATAGAACGGGGACAGTTGGTCACCTGGTCTAACCACCTCCTAAGGAGACAAGCCCTGCTCAGGCCTTACAGGGGAATCATGAGGTAGCCTCACTTGGATACACCCCATGATAAACAGATCACTACAGGATGACAGCACCTCATCCCCTCTGGAGAGGCAGCTCTGCTTTGTTAGCGGACTGACAGTCAGGTCATACGGACGCGGGAAATCAGAAGAGCCCGATTCTGGGTTCACAGAAGCCCAGGTCTAAAGCCTTGGTTCACTAGCTGTGTGTCTGTGGGTGAGCCACTTACTTTCTCTGAACCTTTATAGCCTTCTTAAAATACCATACACTCCTCAGAAGAGAAAGGCCACGCGCGAATTTCACTGCTTCTGCTTCTGAGACACCCTTTTTGTAACTGCTACAGTTCTCTGTGCCACCGGCCGGGAAGAGCAGGGGTCCAGGTGAAGCGGTCCCTTTCCTGGTTGTCCCGGCCTCACCCATCTCCGATGATGACCATTTATCATCCCAGGGGCCTTGGACTCAAGGACTTCCCAGATGACAGGACCCTGCTTCCCTCCCCGCCCCGGGGACAGCAGGTACTCACTGGGAAGGATGGTTTTGTATCGGTTCTTCCTCACCAGCCCTGGGATGTTATACTCTTTTGGATCCACGAAGTTCATGGGGATTTCCTAGAAGAGGAAAATATGGGCGCTGTGAGCGTCTTCAGGACAGTCTTTCCGGGAGTCTGGAAACTCAGAGGCTGCTCACCTCCAACTGCCAGCGCAGGGACTGTCTTGAGTTCATGAATTCATTTGACGAGCATTTTCTACTAAGTGAGTTTAGGGCACGTGCGCACGTGCTCTCATACACACACACACACACACACACATACACACACATGCACACTCATTTACGATAGTTATTGGCATATGCCAAGGGTATAAAATAAACAGTTGCCTATGGAGGGCCAGCCTGGCTTGTCGTAGACATTCAATTAAACAAGACAAAAAGTGACCTTGCCAGCCACCGCTTCCTTCCCTGCTCTCTTTGTAGCAGCCAGCCAGGTAGCTCTGGGGACGAGCGTCCCTGTTGTCTGTCACTCTGTCCTTGGACTTTTGTTTGTGATGTTCACTTTATTTGATAATATTTGCCCACCTTCATTTCCTTCACACGTCTCTCTGAGGTCACTTCCTTTAAGACCCCTCCCCGATTGTAAAAAGAGAGCCTGCCTCTCCATCCCTGAAGACCTGTTTGTCCCTTTGAAGCAGCCCTGTGTCTGATGGGCATCCTGGTGTGTGAAGTCTCTCTGAACCTGACCTCCCTCTCTTGTCCCTTTCCCCATTTCCCCTTACATAGGAGACCTAGAGCTTTGTGCATGCTGGGTAAGTACCCAACAACTGGGCTAAGATCCCAGCTCTCTCTCTTTTCCCCCTACACTTTTAAATTTTGGGGCAGAGTCTCAGTAATCCTTACTACCCCTGAACTCATTATGTGGCCCAGGTAGGCCTTGAACTTGTGATCTTCCTGACTTGGCTTTCCTTTTTCCTGAATTTCCATTCTTAGTCAAGCCTCCCTCCTCTGCCCGGACCCGTGTGGGTTGATCTATGTTCATGGCGCTGTACTTGCTGAGCAAGCTATTTTTAGCCCTGTACCTCTAAACTGGCTCTAACTCTTAGGCTCACCCCAGTCCTATCCCCTCACTGATGGCCGCTGGGATGCCTCCCTAGGGATGCTTCCCTATGTAGTTTGGCACCTGGTCATAATGCTCACTGAACCTGGATATATTATACGTTTTTTACACATTGCAGACAGTGGAACCTTCCTAGGGCTCTTGTGAGAATCAAAAGACACAATAATTGAAAGAAAAAAGAAAACCCCCACCACACACGTGTGCAGAACATGGAGTGGGTGGGCAGCCCATGTTCCTTCCTCCTTGACAAAAGTTGATGGTGTTTATTGACTATTGAGGAGAGTGGGGGGGGTGAGTGGGAGCTGGGGCTGGGTGGTGGAGGGAGGCTTTAGAGACGCTGAGGTGGGAAGGATGTGAGGAAGGTCCCAGTCCCCGGGCCCAGAAGTGGGCAGCTCCTGCTTATATGGGGGTGGAGCACAAGGCTGGAGAAGAAAGCTGGGCCCCAGCATTCTTCTGTAGGTGGAGCGTGGGGCCCATGTGGCACAAGGGATGAGCTACCTGACTGGCGAGTCTATGGGAAAGGGCCTCAGTCCCTCCCTTCTCATTCCTGGGGTTCTCTTGTTAACTATGGTGCAGTGGGGTTGGTATTTCTGAGGTTCAGTAGCAGAAGCTTCGTCTTGTCTCACTCCGCCTCGGTCACTTCAGACTTACTTTCTGGTGACAATTCAGGCCATCCTTTCTTATGGCGGGAAGCTTAGATGGCTACTCACTCCAGGCAGGGGAATCAGGACTGTTATTTATTGGGTCCTTTTAGATCTAACACATGTTGGTCAGAGTTTATGAAAGGACTTAGGGTCTAAGCTTTCAACCCAGGGGAGAAGAAGGGAGACCCAGGGACATGGGGAGAAACAACCCGATAATGGAGGCAGGGGAGGGTGGGAAGACAGGAGAGCACATAAACAAAACGTTCTTTTCCTATGTGCCTTCACCCAGCTTTGCGTATGCTGCTAGGCACAGGCTCTGCCACTGAACCACACCATCAGGAGGCTGCTGCTTTCTACAGCTTCCAAAGCACGGTCCTCGCAACAGATCCGGAAGTACCTTTGTCTGCCTGCCATATGGTACTGTCCCCTTTAGCTTCTGCAAGGACCCTCCCTGCCAAGCACCACTGTCTGTCTGACATGCGGTATCATCTCCCTAACTCCTGCCATTGCTCTGACTTTCCGGGTGAGGACATCAGGTCTCAGACTGAGAGCTTCCACAGGATGCTAGGGGAGATGTTAGTCTAATCGCTGAACTCTCAAGCACCGACTGGCTGGGGGTGGGTGGACCACTGGAGGGACTTACAAAGAATTCCGCCTGCAGCAAGAAAGGGTCCAGGGCCTTTTCATGCAGCTCCTCTGCCCGGAGGACACGGGAGGCACTGAGCAGGTACTCATGGGCTGACTCCTCTCGTGGGGACACCAGGTAGCCAAATCCCTCCTCGTTGCAGCCAGGGGTACACATGTCCAGGGTCAAGGAGACATTGGAGCCCCTCCTGCAAGGGTCATAGAGGAGGAGAAGGAGAAAGGTGGTCCATGGAGAGCAGAGTAGGCTCCAGGGGGAGGGATGTGACAAGAACCCGTCCTAAGGACACTACAGCTCTGCTTGCAGCCCTGTCTGCTCCTTCCACAGTGGGGTGGAGACCCCCGTTCCAAAAGCTTCACCCCTGTGCTGTCCCTAACGGCCCTTTCCTGGACTCTGTTGAGGAGGGAGGGTCACAGGGAAGACATCTACTATAGTGAGTCTCAAGCTTAAGAGAACAGCTTTAGACCCCAGTAGCACAGTTCTAGAGTGAGGCTGACATCTCAGCTAGGAGCGACGGGGCGGAGGGAGCCCAAAGGCAGCCAGCAGTAGCAAAGATGCCCGTACGGGACGAACTCCATCATGCATAGTGTCTAAAACATCAGGGGAGGATCCTCATATAGGAAGGACACTGAGTTTCAGGGGGGCACTAGCAGTGAGTAGGCTTCTGCTATGAGGAAGCGGCCAAGCCAAGCAGTATCGTCTAGGTTTTCTGAGTCCTCATCAAGCATTTTTTTTTAAATGACATTCTGTGGGCACCTCAAACCAGATATGAGTTTAGCTTACTTAGCTCTAAACAGAGGGAGTCACTATCTCCCAAAGCATGCGCTTGAATCCTATGGGGAACTCTAGAGAAGTAGGGTTTTCATTGCCCAGGAGGTTTGGGGAAAATGCTACTTACTGTCTCTTTGTCAAGTTACAAGTTACGGGGAACACAAGTCAAAACTTAAGGAATCCTAAGTTAAAACCGTAAATCTTAAGTTAAGCCCTGCCTTCCTCAAGCCGAGGAGGGTATAGGTGTGCATGTGGGAAGGAACTATGCTATTATTGCTCCTTGATATCCATCTTGAGGTACCCCGATCAACATGCATTACTGGAGAATTGTCTCTATACGATCGCCCTGTCCTCTAGACCAGGAGTTAGGCATCTCCCCTCTAAAGGGAGCTGAGAGTGTGTGATCCCAGGCCCGGCCCTCCTCTGCCCCTCCCCTCCCCCTCCCACCTCTCCTGCAGACCCACGGACTTGACAGTCAGCGTGGTGGGATCCGTCTCGGGCTTGATGTCCATCACACAGTCAAACACGGGTGTCTCGGGCACCGGGTCCAGGTCCAGGAAGTCATCCTCTACCTTCTCCTCCATCCACTCTGAGTAGGTGAAGGAGGGCTGCCGGCTAACTGATTGTCGTCTGTCCTCTGGGGACAGCGGGGCAGGTGGCTCCGGAGGTGCCTTGAGGAGGTGCCACACCTGGTTGGGAGCACGTGGTATCATGGACCCGGGATTGTGCTCGTTGCCCTCTGGGCCCATGGGGTATCCCGTGGGTTGAGCCCTCTGAAGCTACAAGGTTTGGAGCAACAACATTCTTCTGGCTCCTACACGTCACTCTGTCCCCAGTTTCTTGTCATTCAGTCCTTCTGGGTGGGGTCTGGGGTTATGTCTGCCTCTGCCCTTTCTTTCTCTTAGCCCCTGCTCACTTTTAGAAAGGAGCCTCCTGCTTGAAGGAAGTGTATAGGCTGAAGAAGACAAGCCCATCTTTGGGCCCCCATTCAGAACCCGGGTCACCCTGCCTGTGGCTCAGATGGAGCTGGTGGGAAGTGGGTGGGATTGATTGAGGGGAGGGGTAGCACCGAGGCTAAGGACAGAGGCACCTTACCAGGGTGGTGATGATGGCCAGGCTCACAGTCAGAGAGACTAGCAGCAGACTTGGTGTCCCCCAGGTCTCAGAACCCAGCCAGGCCTGGGGAGCATCAGACAAACTGGTCAGTGTGCTGAGAGACTGGGGGAAGGCAGTGTTCTTATCTATCACCCTGTCCTGGCTCTAACAGAAGGCCTTTGGGTTCTTAGAAGCAGCTTTTGAACTCAGACACCCCAACCAGGTGTTGTGAGGGTGGGATGGGAGCCCCAGTTTAACCCACTCCATCCCACTATCTTAGGGGTCCCCCCAGAGTTTACTCACCGCAGGTCCCAGATGATTCAACACTGTGAGCGAGGAGGAGATGAGGTCTCTGGTGTTCTGCAGCCAGAAGTGGCCGTGGCCACTGAGCCAGAGCACCCCACAGGCGAGCTGGGGCAGTCGGGGGCACAGACTGAGTGCACGGCTGCACCCCCTTGCCCCTGGATTGCCCTGGAGAGCTCACCTTCAGCCCCCAGAAAGCTCCCCAGCCTCTCGAACTGGGCAGTGGAGAGGGAAAGGTGGTGTACCCCAGAGGAGGCCTCAGAACTCTTCAGGAGAAGAGCTAATCACAGGCAACTGGGACAACCCTCCCCACAGGTACACACAGAAATAAAGTCTTCTAGAAAGGTCCCCTTAGACAGGAGGTCTTCAGAGAGAACTCTGAAGGAGATGGGGTTAAGGGACCTGGGATTCCTGTCTTTTTGGTTAGGGGTTAGGATTGGCAGGATATGAGGAAATTAATTTCCGAGACTGTAGCTCAGAACTCCAGCCTTCCCTTCACTCCAGTCATGAAGACTCGAAGTAACTGAGGCCACCAGAAAGGCCCTCATCCCTCAACATCCCCAGGCAGCCATCTCTGGGAGAAGGAGAAGGCTAACCCTCAACCCACCCTCTTCTTAGGCCCTGGTGAGGCCCGTGACATCCTTACCAGGAACTGAGAGGCAGCAAAGAGGCACAGGCCGCTTCTGACGGTGAGGGAGTGGCTCCCAGCACCTTGAGGTGGCAGCTTCTGAGCTGGCTCAGAGGGCGGTGAGGGTGGCGGGGGTGGTGGCATCTCTTTCTGCTTGCTGGGGAGTCCTTTGGCCTCGTCCATTGCTTCCAAATCTACCGGCTGGGGGAGACCTGCGGAAGGTGGCACGGGAGGGGTTGGTGACTTGGCTCCGTCTGTGCTCTGGGCTCTGTGGCTCGATGGTGGTCTAGCCCCTTCTAGGGTTGCTACAGCTCTCCTCTAGTCAAAGAGGCTCCACTTCCAGCAGTTACCCTCGATTAGCAAAGCAATATTCACCTACCTTCGTCAGAAAGAGCTACGTGTGGGTGGACAAATTATTTCTCTTTTATTTCTGCAGCAAGAGAGTTAAAATGGCGGGGGGGGGGTGTTTCAGAGTTAACACCGGTGTATTTACGTGGCTTCATTCTTTCCCTGTTTCTTAAGGAAACAAAAACAACTACCTCAAGCTCAATTTAAAAAAGCAAGGGGGGGGGGTACGGCAAAGGCAGGCCGTGACCCTGAACAACCCGCCCACTCCTGCTCTCAGTGTTTTGTCTTCTGTGATGTGTTCCGAGTGGGGCTGGAAGACTGGAACCACGGGGTGGTTATGACTGCGCACCTCCCCCATCTCGAGACCCCCCCCTTCTATCAATCAGATCAGGAAGAGCAAGTTAGAGCAGTAAGGGAGAAAATCTTGGTGAGAAGACTAGATCATGGCTATCTGGCATCTAGTTCTGGTATGACTGCTCTCGATCTAGCCTAGGGCACTTGTTCTTTGAACCTCGGTTTACCCATCTGAGAAATGGGGGCTGTGTTCAACATTATTAACCTTTCCCTTTTAAGACAATTTTATTATTATCATTATTAATTATCATAATCATCTTCATCATCATTATACTTGTTTATTTAATGTACATGAGCACACTGTAGCTGTTTTCAGACACACCAGAAGAGGGCATCAGATCTCATTACAGATGGTTGTGAGCCACCATGTGGTTGCTGATATTTGAACTCAGGACCTCTGGAAGAGCAGCCAGTGCTCTTAACCACTGAGCCATCTCTCCAGCCCCCCAACAATAATAATTATTATTATTTTTAGCAATTATTATTTTTAATATGCATAGGTGTATGTGTCTACATGTGGATATGTGCCCAAGAATGCAGGTGCCCAAGGAAGCCAGAGGCATTGGATTCCCTAGAGCTGGAGTTAAAGATGGTTGTGAGCGGCTATGTGGGTGCTGGGAACAAACCTGATTCCTCTGGAAAAGCAGCCTCGGAGCCATCTCTCCCTACCCCCCAGGCTTCCCTGTCTTAAAAAACGTTTTATTGGGAGTAAGCGTGCATGTGCCTCAGTAAAAGGATGACTCTGCGGCAGAGTCTCTGTTTTCGGTGCTGTGCCGTGGGTGCTCTCAGATGATCCTCCTTCCTGTCCTCCCATCTGCCCTTGGAAATGCTGGGCTTTCAGTTGCAATTTGAAATCTTTTAAATTTTTCTATGTGGGTTCTGATTGAACTCTGGCTGTTAGATTTGCATAGCTATCTTCCTGTTTCCAGTTTCTCTTTTCCCCTTCCTCCCTCCTTCCTTCCTTCCTTCTTCCTCCCTTCCTCCCTCTCTCCCTTCCTTCCTCCCTTCTTCCCTCCCTCCCTCCCTCCCTCCCTCCCTCCCTCCCTCCTTCCTTCCTTCCTCCCTCCCTCCCTCCCTCCCTCCCTCCTTCCTTCCTCCCTCCCTCCCTCCTTCCTTCCTTCCTTCCTCCCTCCCTCCCTCCCTCCTTCCTTCCTCCCTCCCTCCGTCCCTCCCTCCCTCCTTCCTTCCTTCCTTCCTTCCTCCCTCCCTCCCTCCCTCCTTCCCTCCCTTCCTCCCTCCCTCCCTCTCCCTCCCTCCCCCTCCCTTCCTTCCTTCCTTCCTTCCTTCCTTCCTCCCTCCCTCCCTCCCTCCCCCTCCCTTCCTTCCTTCCTCCCTCCCTTCCTTCCTTCCTCCCTCCCTTCCTTCCTTCCTTCCTTCCTCCCTCCCTCCCTCCTTCCCTCCCTCCCTCCCCCTCCCTTCCTCCCCCTCCCTCCCCCCTCCCTTTCTTCCTTCCTTCCTTCCTCCCTCCCTCCCTCCCTCCCTCCCCCTCCCTTCCTTCCTTCCTTCCTTCCTCCCTCCCTCCCTTCCTCCCTCCCTCCCCCTCCCTCCCTTCCTCCCTCCCTCCCCCTCCCTCCCTCCCCCTCCCTCCCTCCCCCTCCCTTCCTTCCTTCCTTCCTTCCTTCCTTTCTTCCTTCCTCCCTCCCTCTCCCTCCCTTCCTTCCTTCCTTCCTCTCTCCCTTCCTTCCTTCCTTCCTTCCTCCCTCCCTCCCTCCTTCCCTCCCTTCCTCCCTCTCTCCCCCTCCCTCCCTCCCCCTCCCTCCCTCCCCCTCCCTTTCTTCCTTCCTTCCTTCCTTCCTTTCTTCCTTCCTCCCTCCCTTCCTCCCCCTCCCTTCCTTCCTTCCTCCCTCCCTCCCTCCCTTCCTTCCTTCCTTCCTCCCTCCCTCCCTTCCTCCCTCCCTCCCCCTCCCTCCCTCCCCCTCCCTCCCTCCCCCTCCCTTCCTCCCTTCCTTTCTTCCTTCCTCCCTTCCTCCCCCTCCCTTCCTTCCTTCCTTCCTCCTTTGTTTCTTCCTTCCTCGAGGTGTCATGGAATCCAGGCTGACCTCAAACTCACTGTGTAGCTTCTTATCAACGTCCTTCCCTGAGTTCCCACCCTGCCTCCTGGAGTGCTGTGGTTACAGGTTTGCACCATCATGCTTGGTTTCCGTGGTGCTGGGGACCGCACTCAGGGCTTGGTTGCATGCAAGGTGACCACTTCACCAACTAGCTACATCTTCAGCCCACCCCTGCCTTTCTTACTGAGCCTTTCATCCCACTCAGGGACAGCACAGGCTGAAACCAAGTGCTCCCAAGTGGCTCTGCCTGGGCCTGCAGGGCAGAGGCTCTGCTCCGTCCTTATTCTGGAGGTTGCTTTCCCATCAAGACTATGCACAAAAGAGTCTCACCTGTAACACGCTTGCTCACATCTGAGCATCCTGATATGGTGTGGTGAACTAGGGACAGCACCCTCAGTGAGCTCCAGATGCTGGAGATTTCTATCCAAACTCAGGTCAGCGTCCCACCCAAGAGAAAGAGCCTGACAAAGTGGATGTGTCCATTTGGGCAAGACAATTGGGATGGGGCTGTCTACATGTCACTATACATGTGGACTTGCATGGGGACACATGTTGGCTGACGACAGAAGCATGTGAAGCCAACACAGCTGCACACGTGTCCATTCACTCAGTATTACCAAGCCCCTCATCAGACTTAGATGTCCAAGGTTATGAGAACCTTGGGCCTGGAGATGCCTTGTTAAGATCTCAGGCTCCTTGCTTCCGGCAGCTGACTCCGGATGGCTCCTCTATGCTGCTGTCTGGCTGTACCTTTCTAGTTCCCGGGTGAGCTGCTTCTGGGCCTATTATTTGCCTATTAATCCCACCCCCTAGAATATTCCTTCAACACCCTGTTTCCCTCCTTTGCCACTGTCTGTGTCACCTAGGAAACCCCTATTCATCTTGTGGCTGACAACTAAATGTCACCAGAACTCAGTTCTGCCCCGTTATCCACACCATTCTTTCATACCACCACCCACTGCAAGATACCTTGAAATGGCTCTGTTCGGAATGGTGGTATACATTAGCTCATAAGTTGGTACTGCCGTCTCTCCCCCCCCCTTTTTTTACAAAGGGAGGTGGGAAGAAGGGCAGAATGGCTGAGAGTTGTGTGTTTTTTTCCCTTCAAGGATGCCTTGTTTGGTAAATGGGTTCAGTCTGAAGCAGTCACTTGGGACTCTGGACACATGACACTCACTACGGTCTGTGCACGTCCCCGAGGGCAGAGTGGTATCCGTTTGTTTGTTAGCATGTAGGTTTTGGTACATATTGACTGATGTTATTTTACCCCGTTCCTTTTGTTCGTTTGTATGTTTGAGACAGGCATAGCTCTGGCTGGCCTGGAACTCACCATGTAGATCTCTGATTGGCCTGTCTCTCAAGTCTGGGATTCAGGATGTGCACCACCCTGCCTGGCTCCTCCTCCTCCTTTTCTTCTTTTACTCAATAAGGCGGTGGTGGGGGGTGTAATATAGACTTTGCAGAGATGTTGTGAGGGCTTTAGATACTATAGATAAAACGTTGCATGTTTCCTGATACTTTGCAGGTACCTGATAAGTGGCAGGTCATACTCCAATTCTTGCTTTGGAAGGAAGTGGTCTCTTGTTCCATGGGAAAACCAGAGCAAATAAATGTGCACAGGTGATGTGTCAGAGAGCCGGTGGGATCTGAGAAGGAAAGAGGAGGGTGGCTCACTGTGATGGGCACAGCTGGTGACCACTAAGTTCAGTTTGGTCCTGGATGCAAAGAGAGGAAAAGCTGCTGCTTAGAAGCTGGACTGTGTGGGAAGAGTATCCTCCTCTTCAGGAGGGTAATTTCTCAAGGGCAAGGACCCCAAGCACACATTTGATGGTGACCTCATGTAGGGAGGTGTGGGAGGATGCAGGCCAGGGCTTCCCTGGACCTTTTCCTATGCATATGTGTGCACAGGTGCATATGTGTGTACAGGTGCATATGTTTGTACAGGTGCATATGTGTGCACAGGTGCATATGTGTGTACAGGTGCATATGTGTGCAAGGAACTATGCATATGTGTGCACAGGAACTTGAACTGAAATTTTGTTCTTGTCTGTTTCTGACCTCAGAGGGTAACAACATTGAGCTCACATAGTTTGGGGTTTTGTTGCTTTCTTTTAAAAATAATAGGCTTTTTCTAACCTACACTGTGGCATAGTACTCATTTTGATATTAAAATGTTTTTTCCCCTCCCAAAGTTTTGAATCAAATTTGTGCTTCAGAAAAACGGGCGACATTTACCCTGTGGCTTTGCCCTTGGGGTTACATGTGCTCCAGTCTGAGAAGCAAGAGACTTGCCTGCAATAAAGCATTGTGCAGCCCTTATATTATGATTCTGTGGATGAATATTTAATAACAGGGGAAGAAAGTTCGGAAGTTTGGAGTGTGAAAGGTTATACACAGTGTGATGTTGGCTTTAAGCTGTAAGAAAAATGTGCTCAGGGGAAGACAGCATGCCCGATGAAGAGGGGACAGCGCTGCTCACAGGAGGCATGACGATCTGACGTGTGCTGAGTGCTAACAGCAGTCGTTGTGTACTCATTGAAAAAGGGTGCCAGCATGTGGCCCTGCTGGTCTAGAACTCTCTATGTAGACCAGGCTGGCCCTGAACTCACAGGGATTCACTTGCCTTTGCTTCCCAAGTACTTAGATCAAAGTCATGTGCCACCATGCCAGTCAAGGGGGGAGGAGAGAGAGAGGACAGGTGATTTTATTTATATGTCTTAAATTTGTATCTATGTGTCTATGTATCCATGAATCTATGTGTCTGTGTATCTATGTATCTATGTATCCATGTATCTATG
The DNA here is from genome assembly GCF_963924665.1 of Micromys minutus. NCBI lineage: Eukaryota > Metazoa > Chordata > Mammalia > Rodentia > Muridae > Micromys > Micromys minutus. The sequence continues at coordinate 3,145,134 of NC_137967.1, read as the reverse complement.
TATCTATGTATCCATGTATCTATGTATCTATGTATCCATGTATCTATGTATCTATGTATCCATGAATCTATATATCTATGTATCCATGTATCTATGTATCTATGTATCCATGTATCCGTGTATCCATGTATCTATGTATCCGTGTATCTATGTATCTATGTGTCTATGTATCTATGTATCTATGTATCTATGTATCCATGAATCTATGTATCTATGTATCCATGTATCTATGTATCTATGTATCCATGTATCCGTGTATCTATGTATCTATGTATCCGTGTATCTATGTATCTATGTATCCGTGTATCCATGTATCCATGTATCTGTGTATCTATGTATCTATGTATCCGTGTATCTATGTATCTATGTATCCATGAATCTATGTATCTATGTATCTATGTATCCGTGTATCCATGTATCTATGTATCTATGTATTTGTGTATCTATGTATCTATGTATCCATGTATCTATGTATCTATGTATCCATCCATCCATCTTTCTGGCAACATATTTGTAGCAATAAAGACAGTCTTAAAAAGAAACAAAAATTCTGAGTTCGAGTCTTTTGAATCCTAGTTAGTGTTCTCAAGTTTCAGGCTGTGCCTTTATCCACACTTAGAAGCGTGGGCTGTAGAGAATGTCAGTGCACACACCCCTCACCTGACATAACAGCTGCTCAGGAGGTGAGCCCCTCTGAGAACCTGTGGCCATTACGTTTGCAGATAGGAGATGGCAGGCTATCTGCATGTATAGGATAGGGAGGGCCATGAGTGGAGATCTCAGAGACAACACATTATTTTCCCTTTGAGACAGAGTCTCACGTATTACAAGTTGGCTGCAAACTTAGGGCGTGGCTGAGGATGAACTTGAACTTCTAATCCTCCTGCTTCCTCAAGTGATAGGCAAGTGCCACTGCGCCTGATTTTATATGCTGATGGGACCAAGCCTAGGGCTCTGTGCATGCTAGGGAGGCATTCTGTTAGCTGAGCCATAATAGTGTTTAGCCAAAGGCTCTGCATTTAAAGAAAAAAAATCTCTGGGGGTTCTGATGAACCAAGTGATGAGATTTACCAGGTACCAGGTAGAGAGACATCTTTCAGAGCAGAATTTATGTAGAATCATTTTCAGGGGCCCGTTAGACGACTCAGTGTGTTAAGGTCCTTGCCACACAACTTGGTAACCTGAGTTTGATCCCTGAAACCTCCATAAAAGGTGGAAGGAGAGCATCAATGTGATGAAGTTGTCCTCTGATCTTCACATGTGTCATGGCATGTGTGACCCCCCCAATCTCTCTCCTCCCCCCAGACTAATGAAAATAGGGAAATTAAAAAAATTGTGGACCAAAAGATGAATCCATGGCTAAGAACATTCACTGATCTTTCAGAGGACCAGCGTTCAGTTCTCAGCACCTACATTAGGAGGCTAATAATCACCTGTAAATTCTAGCTGCAGATCTGATATGAATACTGTTGGACTCTGCAGGTACCACATGCATAGATGTTAACATGCACATACACGCACATGCTTAAATTAGAACATAAAATCTTTTTCCATTTAAAAATTATTTTCTGGACAGAAATGATCAGATTAGATGCACCATCAAACACACACTGCGTTGTTCATATAGACCTCCTATTAAGAAGTCCCGATCTCCACGGGGGTGGGGTGGGTGGGCAGTGGGGATCCCTGACAGGAAGTGGTAGACATTGCAGATATAGAGAATAAGAGCTTGGACCACAAGGGTTTGTTTCCCTTGCTGTTCAGTGAGGATGTACTGTGCGCCTGCTTTGCCAAGAATTGGGCCAGGCTCTGGGAACTTAGCAGTGAACAAACAGTCCTGCCCATGAAGATACCTGGGTCCTGGTTCATTAGTCCTCTTGGCTCTTGTCAGTCTTCTAGAGATAATGCCACTTCTTACTGTCCTGTCCTCCCTTTCACTCATTGTCATGTTCTGGGAAGGGTGACATCATCTCCCTGGGCTGGCCGTGCTGTTCCCAAAGTAGTTGCATTGGCCTCTCTAGGACAGATGTTATATTAGGCCCCGTTTGTCAGGGAGAGGCAGATGCTTGTATTGTTAGCTTCAGTAGTTCACAGTAATGTGGTTGCTCTGCTGTACGTGAGACCACCGCGCAGAGGCTTGCTCACAGGCGACTTAATAGGAGGCTCCTGACTGGCTTGCTTCCAGTCCGGTGCAAAGTGATTTCTCCAGGTAAGGCCAGGAAAACGTAGCCTTAGAGAAGTTCAGCACCCTTGCCTGAGTAAATGCGGGCCTAAGATTTGAACCCAAGGCTTCCTGACATTCAGGGATGGTTTCTTCTTGCCATAGGACATCTTAGGGAAGGGTCCTTGCAACACGGGTAGGAAGCATCATGAGGGTCTGGAAAGGGAACCTCGAGCCCTATCAGCTGCTGTGCAGCTTTTGGGCATAATATTTGGCAGATGAATCCTGGGATACTGAGTAGTATGGAGGGATGGGGAAAGAGTGCCTGAGAGGCAGGATCAGTAACCCTTGCCCAAGCTTCTGAGATCCAGGGTGAAGAGTGAAGGCAGACGGGCTTCCGATGTCATATGGAGCATGTGAGGACACGCCGACCTCTCTCCTGTACCTCTCAGAGTACATCCTTCGCTTCTGCAGCCCCGCTGCCCTGGGGGCTGGTGCTGTGGAGCCGGAGAACCACCAAGGCTCCCCAGTGACTCATCCGCCTGCTTCCAGAGGCAGCCCACCATAACTGCAGCTGGAGCCTGGCTCAGCCCGTTCCTGTTTATGTGCGGAGGGAAGACTGGCCCCGTTCAGCTTTTCTTCTTTCTCAGAGTGACCGGCTGTGACTGCCCAGCTGTTCACAGGAGACCGCTGGCCACCTGGGCTTGGCACTTAGTCCTGTTCAGGTTTCCAAAGCCAGTGACTACGGAGCCAGGGACAATTCCAGGGAGGGAGATCTGGCTCAGCCTGCTAATTTCTCTGGGAAGACTGAGGGACAACTCGAGGACATGGCTTGCCTATGGTCAATAGGTAGCCACGTGGCAAAGCATGGGGGTTGTCTGCTACCCCAGGCATTATGAGCAAACACCCTCTGCCCCTTTAAGATAGCACTTCCTATATATAGTCCAAGCTGGCTATAGTCCAGGAAAATCTTTGACTCCTGACCTTCCTGCCCCTACTTCATTCTGGGATTACCGATGGGGGCTGCTGTGCTGAGCTCCTGGGAACAGACTGAGTGTTTACCACAGGCTGCTGCAGCTCCCAGAGCTCTGACTCTCAGCCCCTCCTAACAACTTAGAAAACAGTCACTCGAGTGTGTGTGTGTGTGTGTGTGCATGTGTGTTCATGTGTGTGCATGTGTGTGTGTGCATGTGTGTTCATGTGTGTGCATGTGTGTGCATGTGTGTGTCTGGCTCCTTTCAGCAAAGGCAAGGGGCAGCAGACGAAGGTTTGTGGGAACTTGTACTGGCTCCTGACATCTCCCCTGCCCCATCAGTCCACTAGCCAGTGAATACCAAGTCTGAGAGAGAGAGAGAGAGAGAGAGGAGAGAGAGAGAGAGAGAGAGAGAGAGATCTTGTTTTTGTGTGTACTGTGTGCAGACTCCAGAGGCCAACCTCTGGCGTTCCTTGGGTGCCGTCTATCTTGATTTAGAGGCAAGGCCTCACGGATGAGTCCTGATTGGTTGGGTGGTGAGCTTCATGGACTCTCCCGTCTCTGCTTCCCCCAGAAGTGGGGTGGTGGTAGATAACAAGGACACAGTACCACATTTCGTTAAAACGTGTTTTTGGTGATGCCGGTGATCCAAATTCAGGCCTTCGTACTTACACAACAAGCACGTCCCAGAGTGAGCCATCTCCCCAGCCCCACCATCCACATCTTATTCACCTCTCCATTTCTTCAGCAGGCAGGACTCGGGGGGGGGGGGGGCAGAATAGGAAAACTATTTTCAGCGTGAGAAGATTCTGGACCAGAATGCAGGAGCTCACCATTTTCAGCCCCGTGACTTGGGCAAGGTGCGAAACCTTGTGGTCGTTTGAACAAGAGAAAGTCTCCCGACTCCCTTCATCAATAGGTGGGGGTCTCTGCCCCCTGCCTCCATCCCAGGCAGAAGGGATGTCACATGCAGGATTGCTGGGCTGGAAATGGAAATTCTCCGTGTGCTTGCTGGATTCCTGTATGAACTTTGGCTACCTGGTGGAGAGAGGCTTCGGCGACCTCTTTACTAGCACTGACTAAGCCCTCCAATGGTTGCAGGGCAGAGGTAATGGGATTGTTCTTTTACAGTTCAGAAGACACCCAGGAAGGGACCTCTTCCTAAAGCCATCGCATGGACGGAAGGGTCAGGACACAGACCCAGATGGCCCGGTGCCCGCATCAGCCCTCCCATCCTGGCTCTGTTACCTACCCTAGAGTGCCAATGCTTGCTGCCTCATTTGCCTCTTCAGGACACAGAGGGCAGAGCTGGGTCAGGCTTGCCTTGGCCAGTCACACCCAGTGGGCGGGCTTTTCTGGTTAGGGAGACTCTTAAAGTAGGGCTGGGGCCCAGGTGATGGGGGGCGATTTGGAGGTCAAGGGCACACACTGCTTAGTCTGTGGTGGGCACCTGGGCTGATCACTGCTCACAGACAGGGGAGAGTCTGCTCTCTGGAAGGGGGTCTGGTGGGAGACTGTCTGGGAACTCAAGGTAGGCAGACTTCCAGGGAACTTGAAGCAGTACTGGGCTGGAGAGATGGCTCAGTGGTTAAGAACACTGACTGCTCTTCCAGAGGTCCTGAGTTCAATTCCCAGCAACCACATGGTGGCTCACAACCATCTGTAATGGGATCTTTGCGCCCTCTTCTGGTGTACAGGCATAAAAACAGGCAAAACACTGTATACATAATACATAAATACATCTTAAAAGAAAAAAAAAAAGGAGTACTAAGGCCAAAGCCAGTCTGTTTTCTGGGCAGGCAGCTTTCTGTAGCAGCTAAAAGCCTAAAGCTTTAGCATCCTACAGAGGCCCAGCTTTGTCATTTAGTACTTGCACGACCCTGGATAAGCACAGTGGCTGTGTGACAATCCGAACCCAGTTCTCCTCTAGAAAACAGTTGTACAAACACTATCTCATCGGACTTTCAGGACACCATGAGGTAAAAACACACAAATCAGATCATGAATGCTCAGTAGATGGTAGCCAGAGGTTAGAGATGAGGTGGGTGAAGAGTGGGGTAGGGACACTGGCTGAGGTAAGGACTTCCTGTTCATTGAGCAGCTGAGCCTCCAGGAGGACAATGAACGCCCCACCTGGGTGTGGGCTGGAGCTTTGAGACTGCTGGCTGACAGCCGGGGTCAGTAGGTAGAATGGGCCTAGATGGGGGGTTTAGGGAAACAGCGAGACTTTGTCTCTGCCAGTTAATTAAATCCAGAGTGCTAGCACACAACAAAATGCAACTCAAGTGTGCGTTGCACAGGATATAATGGAACGGCTCCCCGTGAAACTCCAAACAGCCCTGCAGCTGCTCACAAAGGCCGAGCACTCGGTGCTCCTCTGGTGCAGGCTCCGAACTGTGAGGGCGAAAAGCTGGGTGCATTCTCTGTGCCAGCCACCATGCTGAGAACCAAGGGAACAGACATGGATCCCCTGGGGTAATGGGGGTACCTGGAACCCCAAGAGCTTGAGACCTAAGTACCAAGACACCTGGAAGATGAGGTTTCTCATTTGACCTCCTCATTCCCCGATGAAGAAATGAAGGTCCGGGGCTTAAGAGTCTTTCTGTCTGATTTTTGAGACAGGGTCCCATGTAGCCTAAGAGTGGTCTTGAACTCACTGCGTAGCTGAGGGCGGCCTTGAACTCCGGATCCCCCAGGCCTTTATCTCCTGAGTGTTGGGATTACAGGCAAGCACTGCCACACCCCAGTTCTGAGGTCTGTCCCGAAATTCTCTCATGTTGCCCCCTCATTAGTGAGATAGCAAAAAGGTCAGGTGCTGTGGAAGGGTATCCTGAGAGACTGTGGCCTACGCCCCACAGCAGGGGCAGGCCAAGCCCTAGTTTGGAGTTCTTTGGCAGTTTTGGCTAAATGACCTCGGAAATCTAAGTCCACAGCTGTCTGCTGCTTTCATTTCAGGATAAAGATCAACCGTCCTGACCATGGCGGGGAGGAATGGTCTAGCACGCCCTGGCTCCTGGGCATCTCCGTAGATTCCACCTGCGATGTCGGCCTCCAGGTTGTCTGCTGAACTGGTCTTGAAGCCGTAGGGCGTGCTCCAAAACACAAAGCTCAAAGAAAAATCTACGTAGTGTCTGAGTTTTCTAGTTTGCTTTATAAACAAGGGCAAACACTGTGATAAACAGTAGGGTCAAAAGCGGCTCAAGGAGGAGAGGGTCTGTCTCACCTTACAGTTTATGGTCCTCTCTGGAGGGGGGTCAAGGCAGGAACCTAGAGGCACAAGCTGAAGTAGGTGTCACAGGCACTGTCTGGGGGCATCCTGAAGGACTGATCTTGGCTTATTGCTGCTGTTTCTTAGCTTGCTACTGTGGTTTGCTTACTTCTCTTTCTTCTATGGTCTAGGACCACCTGTTTCAGGGAGGTACCACCTACCGCGGGCTGGTCCTTCCACAATAATTATTGATCAAACCCCTCTATAGATTTACCTACAGACAATCTGACCGTCTCTCAATTGAGATTTCCTCATCTCAGATGACTGGCTCTATATAGCTTGAGTCCAGTTGATAAAAACAAAAACAAAAACAAACAAAAACTCTAAACAATCACAGTGAGGGCCATATTTCTCTCCCGTGTTATTGACGGGAAGAGCAAGGGAGGAGAGGCCTATTACTAGGAGGAAAGAAAACCCAAATGTTCAGAGATATAAAGAGAGCATTTGCAATGAAGGCGTTAGAGAAAAGACTAAAGGAGCTGAAAGGGTCTGCAACCCCATGGGAAGAACAAAATTATCAACCAACCAGACCCACCACAGTTCCCAGGGACTAAAACACCAACCAATGAGCACACACGGAGAGACCCATGGCTCCGGGTGCATATGCAGCAGAGGACGGCATTCTCTGACATCAGTGGGAGGAGAGGACTTTGGTCCAGCGAAGGCTCGTTCTCCCAGTGTAGGGGAACGGCCAAGGTGCTGAGGTGGAGAGGGTGGTTGGGAGAGGGAGCACCTCCATGGAGGAAATGGGAGGGGGAGGGAGAATGGGATTGGGGGAAAGGGGATAACACTTGAAATGTAAATACAGAGAATATCCAATAAAAAATGTACAAAAGAGAAAGCATTTGTATCCATTAGGAGCAAGATATCAAGGCAAACATGACACCGTGCTGGAGCTTGGAGCCATATAACACCGAGTAACAGGCTGAGATCCAACCCAAAGCAGGAGCACTTAGGAAAGAGTTCCTGCCCAAGAAACTCAGTAGGAGTTGAAAACATCCTGCGTAGACATGGCTTTATCCCACCTGACCTGCTGCAAAGCAAGATTAGCAACAGGCAGAGCCTCTGTGATTTACCCTGCTGATCTGTCTGACTAGAAGCCCCAGTTCCTGCCCAGCATCCTGTTAGAGTAGGACACTGTATCTTGCTGACATGGGAGAAGATCAAAGCTGTTTCCACTGCTCCACCTGCAAGTCAGAGGGAACTTCAATTCCAACCACTGTAAGGCACAGACTGTCTGTTCAATATGCACAATTTAAAAATAGACCATGAAATGTTGACATCATTCAGCAAGGGCAGGAATAAGAATGAATATTAAACACACAAACTATGTGTAGAGGGCGCAGCAGAGAGAAAAGGAAGCACTTCAGGAAGCCAACCGGGGCCTCATACGGACCACTGACGAGGCATGGCCTACAGTGGTGGAAACTCAGGATACCCTCCCCACCTCTAAGGAAACCGGAAACCAAACCACTGAACCAGAAATTGGTCCCGTGTCTAAAGAGAAAGGCAGGACAGACAGGGCCTTTTGTTCTGTCTGCTAAAGCTGGAGACGGATCCTGCTTGGGAATCAGCACCTCCCAGGAGGAAAGGCTCCTGGATCTCATTGCGCCATAGAGGACTGTCAAGGAGGCTTTGAGACTCCTTTACCTGAGTGGGCTCACCATCATGGCCTCTGAGTCACTTTGTAGAGTTTCCTCAAGGACACAGGATGCCATGTTTTTTGTTTTTTGGTTTTTTTTTTTTTTTTTTTTTTTTTTTTTTTTTTTGTCATCTGTCTGTACAGAGGTCTCATAGGACTAACCAGCCCCCATTAGGATTCACGGGCTTGGGTAAGTCCCAGGTTTGGGGTCTGCCAACAAAGCAAGCAGGGGTAAGGATGACCCCCAACCTGCACTACTGTTTAATTAGTGTTTTGGAATGGTTCATTGGTACATCCTAAGACTGTGCCTCGTTGGATTATAAGAAATTAACTTTGTTAAAAGATGGTCATTTTATACTCATATTTTAAAGATCAGTGACACACTAGCCCATATATACAATTACATAGAGTTTAACTCGCAAATTGAACACTGAAAAATATAAAGAAGGAAGCAGACTGAAGCGTTCTAGTGGGTTGAAAATGCGGCTGGGTGGAGGGTGTTAGTTATGCTAAGCTTTATTAAAAGCTTTTCAACTTTAATTCTTCATCTCTTAAGCCCCAGAGGTGGCCATCGGTGATCCTGCCTCCTGGTGGTCATAACCCTGTGCACTCTCTTCCACATGGTAACCATGTTAGGCTCTGGCCAAAAGCCCACAGCACAGCAAAGGCATCCACTTCTATGATTAGGTTAGAAGAGGCTGTGACTTCCATCTGGGGTGCTGTCTCCTGGGTGGCATGCTGACTGGAGTCACCTACACTGGGGGAACCAGTGTCCTTATTGGGTCACTATGGAAGGGTCTGCTTGGAGAGGAACTGAGGTCAACAGGCTGCAGGGATAGAAGGCATGCTAACAGCTGTGGGTGAATTTAGGTAGAGCAGATGTTGGGCCTCGGTTAAGTTTTGAATCACCGTACAACGGCCAACATTTTAAGATGTTCTGAAAGGCTAAGCCAGAACCTTAAGCCCTTCAAGTCATCCCTGGGCTCTGAACGTTGTAAGCTGTAAAGTTTTTGATAACTAGTGCAACAGAATTTGCCGATCACTGGCAGCCTTACCCTTTTCTGAGATGTCAACATGCTGGACTTATAGTCTCTTGGCTGGGTGTGGGTGTGGCTATGGTGTGGGTGTGGCTACGGTGTGGGTGTGGCTATGGTGGATGTGACTATGGTATGTGTTGCTATGGTGGGTGTTGGTATGGTGAGTAGTGGTGACTATGTTGGGTGGGGCTATGTTGGGTGGGGCTACGGTGGGTGTGGTCACGGTGGGTGTGGCTAAGTGGGTGTGGCCATGGTAGGTGGGGCTATGATAGCCCTTGCCGCTGGGTTCTAGGACCACTGGTGTGGGGCTGGGTTGGGTGGACAGAAGAAGTACAATCCCAAATGGCCTTGCTTGTGACAGAGAAATGGCTTCTTAAAAAATTATGTTTTCATTTAATTTAAGTACCTTCTTTTTGAGTGTATGTTTGCCACAGCATGTGTGTGGAAGTCAGAGGACACCTTACAGGAGTGGGGCTCTCTTTCTACCATGTAGTTCCCAGGGATTGAATTTAGGCCACGAGATTTGGCAGCAAGCACCTTAATCTGACACTCTATCTTGCTATCAGAAATGGCCTGTTTTAAGCAAGGTGATAGTCCACTGGAATTTGGCAAAAAATAAATAAATAAAAGACAGCCTTTCTTAACAGTCCAGGCAGCCATAGCCTAAGTGGGGGGCAGGCAGATGTTTAGATATGCAAAATGATTTGAGCAGGTTCCCAAGCATATCTGGGTCTGTATCTAACAATCAGAAAACAAATAAGTGGATAGACTTGGGTTTACAAGCTCCATGCACACACCAGCTCACAGCGGCCTCCACGCTGCTACAGGAAAACCATTTTCCCCATGCTCCTGTGCATACTCGTGTGTGAGCATCCTTGCAGTGGGCAGAGCCAGCCAAGCTAGTTTTGGCTTTCTCCAAACCTTGGATCTTAATGCAGAATGCCAAGGATTCATAATTGTCTCCTGGCTTAGCTTATGAACCTGGCTTTCCAACTCCTTATTCCAACAGATGAATATTGTCCAGGCAGAAGAGTGTAAAATAGTCCATTTCAAAATTCATTGGCTCTATTTCCAAGTTTAAATTATTTTGATGCAGCACACAGAGGCTTTACAAGTGTTGGGGATGAGTCTGCACACAGCCACGCTCTTTACAAGCAGGGAGAAAAGCCAAGGGCTTACGATATGCAGAAGTGCATAGTTGAAATGGGAAAGGCTTGGAAAAAAGAATGGGGTGGGAAATGGGAGAAAGGAGTTGATATTTAGGAAAGAAACACGTGTAAGAGATGCAGAGGAGGTGACGAAGGATGCTATGGGAGATGAAGGTGGTGTAGATCCCTGGACTCGGTCCATCAAGAGGAACCATCTTTCTTCCTTTACTTGAATCTGGGCAGGGAGTAAATCATCACTAGATCAAAATAATACTCTAGTTTCTGAGGCTTAGGAAACCCGAAGCTTCAATGTCCACCCTCCTGGAGTGTTCTGTCTTAGAAGGCAGCTGCTATAGGAGAAGTCCATGTACTCATGACAACTGTGCCGTGAGGTCTAACCGAAGAGAGAACGAAACAACATGACAGAGACTGAGGCACCAGGTGCGTAAGAAAAGTTGTCTTGGACATTGTTTCCCCGATCAGCAGCAGGTGAACACAGCCCGGTGGATTATATGGAACCAAAGAACACCTGGCCGATCCTTGCCTGGCGCTCTGGCTTTCGAGCAGGTAAAATGGCCCCTGTTTGAAGCCACTACGTTTAGAGACCGTTTATAAAGCAGTGATAGCTTAACTAAAACAGGTGCTGAGATCTGTAAAGAAGCGGGCTGGAGTCAGAGATGGGGTTGGAAAGGCACATTTTACGAGGAGGCTATAAAGGATATATTGAGAGCCACAGTGGCTTGACACTGGACCAGAAGGGGGACCATCTGTCCCCACATGTCTTGGAATTTGATGGATTCTCACCTGTCTCAATGGGCTTTGGCATTGACCCCTTTGGAGGCAGCAGCTGCTGGGACTCTTACTAGTGTCTTTGCATATCCAGGTAACCCCCTGACACCATGGCTATGCCAAACCCTGTGATGGAAACAGGGAAGAGGTTGTTCTGCCAAAGCTGGTCCCTTTCTTACCCGACTTTACAAGCAACAATGCTGTTGTAGGGGCTATTTTGGCTCTGCAAACTCTCAGGCCTGTGGTGGGCAGTCAGAGAAGCTATGCTGCAAAGACTGGCCATATCTTGATGTTTGAGTCCTGGAGCAGGCTTATAAATGAAAGATTTTTTTTTCTTCTGCTCATGATCCACATCTTGGAATGGCCACCATCATTATTAGCTACCATTTGCAATAAACACTTGTGATCTATCAAGTCATTAGTTACCTTAACCTTTTATCTTACATTGTTCCCCGTCTGTAGTTCAGAGAATAGAATTGTGAGGTCAAATCACATGATCTGCCTGAGGCTATGGTGCCAGTTAGTGTCAGAGATGAAACATGAACCCCGGTCTGTCTACCTCCCCAAAGCATTTCAAGGCTCAGCCTCTTGGGTTCCTGCTCTCCTTTCTGTCTTGGTGTCAGGAAGTAGTTAAGCTCTACCACTGCTGACTAGCGGATACCTGGCCAGGACCTCTTCTCCAGGCCATGATGTTATAAAATGTCACTCCATTAGTGTCTTAGAACATCCTAACAGTGTTTTGTTTATTATGGCCTAAAGGCTCAAATTATCAGTCAACGTAAACGTCTCTAAATGCATTATGGGTTCTAAATAAAAACAGAAGCATCATTCTAATAAAGAAATAAAAACCAGCAGACTGGGGGGTGGGGGAGTGACTGATGAACAAGCCTTCATTAGTACAGACCTCAATCTCCTCTACTCCATCAAGTGGCACCCGGGATAAGCAGTTGCTTCTCGTTGAGACCGAGATCGATTCCCTGGCTGAAGATAATAATCCACTGAACACTGGTCAGTCTACACATAGAGTACTGTGCCTAATGCTGGGCTGGGACCTGCCTTCAAGTCATAGAGACTGAAGATGGAGACAGGGCTCGCAGATAGCAAGCATCCTAAGAAGTCATCTCTATCCCTACCCAAAGGACAAGTTCTAGCCTTCACTGTACACTTGTGAACCTAGGTGAACATCAAACACTTAATTCTTGGGGTAGCTGGGGTGCTCATGATTCTAGTCAGCTATAGGGGCTTTCTGGGGTACCTTGGTCTCAAGAGCAATGCCATTCTGAGACATGGGGCTTGCATCTCCTTTCATTAGGTCACACCAATCTTCTAGGGCAATGATTCACAAGGTTCAGGTACCCATGTACTTTGGTGTCCAGGCCCTCTTAGGCAGGACTCTGACAATGAGGTCTTCAGAATTCCTTTTTGCCATGATCTGATACCTACAAGGTTTCCCCCTCAGTGGCATCATTTGAGGATACATACTGATTGAGGTGGACCATGATTGGTTATACAGGGTTATGTTTCTATATGCACACATACAAGAGCCCTTGCAGTAAGAGATTGGCTGGCAGGTGCTATACCTTTAGAGGCCCCACTCATGATCCGGCCTCAGTTCTTGTAAATCTTAGGAGTCAGCATGTCCGTGAGTCTGCCCTTCGGAGACACTGAAAGCAAGACTCAATGATGTCACTCGATTGCATGGCCCACTCACCACAGGCACCAGCATTCTCCACCTCCTGTGTACCCTAAGGAAGCAGTTGGCTTTGAGGCTAGGCCATGGCAGTGCTGGCTGGGGAAAGGAACAGCATCAGCAGTGTTGTTTGCTTTCACCCAAGAGCAGGGAGTGTGGGTTTGCATGAACCGATGCGTTTGGGTGATGGTGAGCAAGTAAATCTAGCATGCAAGGGGAGTGGAAGAGGGGAGAGTGACCACGTGAAAAGGAGTGTGTGAGTTCGGGGAAGAAAAGACACCTTCGTAAGGGCAGAGTGACAGGTCTACACCAAGTGCCAACTGTGGTCCCTGAAACCAAGGGTGGCTAAATGTCTGGGAAAGGATGGGGATGCAGAGGGGAGGAGCGTGCTTCCTGACCTCTGTGCACATGTGTGAGGTCAGGGCGCAGTCCCAGGAGAGACCCGGAGAGAGTGAGAGAGCTGGTGTGTCTTTTAGTTACCAGGGAGCTTGTGTGTCGGATGAAGGCAGACACCACTGCAGATCTGAGTGAAGCTGGCTGAGCCTACAAGAGGAAGGAGACACGCAGGTGTGTGTCCTACGGAGGTGCGTGTCCACCCCCACAGGGCCCTGTGAATCCGAGGCAGGCCACGTGCCTGGGTGACTGTGTGGGCACGTGCGTGTGTGCACGTGAGCGTGTGGTCGTGTCAAATGAGAAGGAACACAAGCCTACCCGCTCTGAAGGCAGCTGTGGGCTTCCTGGATGCCTGGGGATGCCTAAAGACATCTTCACTCCAGGGAGCCTTATCTAAGAGGTCTATATGACACCCCTCGTGCTGGCTCGGGTCCGGGTGACCGAGGCTCTGAGTGTTTGCCATGTCTACTCTGAAGTTTCTGTGGGAATGGATGAGTCACCCGGCCTGGCTGGAACCTAGCTTTGCCTGAATCTTGCCCAGCAGGGAAGGCAGTAGGGAGGGAGAGAGACTACTTAGGGCTGTATTCTTACACCATTAATATTAGTATGCAATTGCTCACAGTGTCTGTCTCCCCCAGAGGCCCAGCACCCCAGTGCTCTTGGCCTCTGGACATTCATCCGTTTTATGTGCAGGTTGCCATTTAGGTCAGCAGATCTGATGACCGGCCTCCGTGACCATGTCTTTCACACCAGGATTGGCGCCACAGAATCACGGTGCTCAACCACCTTCCATTTCTTCCCCACTGCCCTCTGCTTGGCTTTCATCTTTTTCTAAGGTCAGTTCCACTACTTGCCCATGATCTGCCCCCCCCCCCCGCCCCTGCATTTGTTGCCTATCTCCCATTTACCGTGAATGCTTATGGATGATTTCAGCTCTCTATTAAATTCACTGAGCCATCCAACAATCCTGTATGGCACCAAAAGATAAATCTTTTTAAAAAGGTATTTTATTTTCTTTATATCTCTGTGAGGGTGTTAAGTCCCCTGGAGCTGAGGTTACAGACAGCTGTGAGTTACCGTTTGGGTGCTGGAAAATGACCCCAGCTCTTCTGAAAGAGCATCCAGTGCTTTTAGCTGCTGAGCCACCTCTTCAGCCGCACAAAGATTAATCTTGACACTTTACAGATAGCAGATCCAGGAAGGTGAAGTTATTACTTCTCTGATTACTGACTGAGCCAGGTTTAAGACCAGAAAGAACACCCACTCTCTCTTTTTTTTTTTAAGTTATTTAATGTATATGAGTTTTTTTTTGCATGTATGTATATAACCTACATGCCTGCAGAATTCATGGAGTAACTGGATGTACAGGCAATTTGTGAGCCTCCAGGTGGGTGCTGGGAAGTGAGCCTGGAACCTCTGGAAGGACAGCAGGGCTCCCAACAGGTTAGTCGTCTTTCCAGGCCTGAAGCCCCAATCTTAAGACATAATGTATTCTAGAGGGGTAGGCACTTTCTCAGTTTAGCCTGCTTTCTATTGGAGCTCCTGAAACAATTACAGTGTCAGTCACACGTAGGCGCTCAGTTAATGGTGAATAAATGAAGACATGGCTAAATAAATGCCAGGCGTGGAGGACACAGAAATAAGACAGAATAGACCTGGCCCTGAAGAGCTCACGGTCACAATGATCATTACAGTACCATGCCTGCCTGGCATCAGGGGTGTCTAGGGGGCCCTTGGCAGATAGGGCTTTCCAGAAGCAGGACACAGAGGGAGACACTGCCTAAGTCCTCCCTGGGGACAAACATCCATTCACTCTTTCTCGTTTCATCTACAGAGAACCCCAACTCTAGGAGATATTGGAAGTAGGCCAGGGCAGCGGCAAGGTCATTGGCTCAGGAATGGCTGGGCCGAGTTTTCCCTTCAAAACCTCAACCAGCTGAGGGAATTTGGGGAGAAGGCCCAACTTCCCTGGGGCCTTGGTCCTGTCATCTGTAAGATGGGGGCAGTAAATGATACCAACTTCCTGAGTCTTGCATAAGGCAGGCAATGTGCCAGCTTCAATGGGGATGACTAATCTCCTCTTCCATTCTACATTGTTTACCGGCTCTGGGGGAGGAGAGTTAGAATTAAACATATCGTACTGCTTACTGTAACCCCTCTGCTGTGGCTTTGCCCCATTTTCCAGAACTGGCCCAGCACAGATCTCGTCCATGAACCTTCATTAAGGTAGGGACCATGCTTCATCTGCCGCTGTGTCCCGGCGCCCAAGGCAGTACCCGAGACATGGTAGGGACTGAGTAAACATTCTTACTGAGCCGATGAGTGGGGTCACATCTATTTACTTCCCCAGGACCTTCGTGAAGATGAATATTCATGTTGCTGTTCTTTCTATTTTCAGACGACGGACTGGAGGCAGGTCCGGCAAGGTTAAACGGCTCGCCCATAAATACACAGCCCGTAAATAGAATAACCAGACTCAAATGCCAAGCCCCATGCTCATCCCTTCGCTCTGTTCTCCTCCCTGGGTTCCTATACGTTATGTCCTACTTTCCGTGGATATTTTCCAGCCAGTGGGGGTCATCTCTGGTTGTAGAATCATCTCCAAGTTCTATGACTCACGTCTGAATCACAGAAGTGTTTAATAGTTGAAAGAGACTTTGGTGTCACTGAGACCTCCCCCACCCACTGTGGAAATTTCCTCTCCATTGCTTATCTTCCAGTGCTTGAATGCCCCCAGTGACGGGACACTCATTTCCCTCCTCTGGAGTCATCACTTCTACGACTGGACCACTCTGGAAGCCGGGAAGCTAAGTTCTTCATCCCATGGGCCCAGATCCTTTGTGTCTAGAGGTTGGGCTTATGCTATCACAATAAAATATGCAGGATGGATCTGCCACCTCCTTCCCACCCCTCCCATCCCCGGCACACGGTGGCCCTTCAGATACCCACCCTTCATATTCCTTCAGACATTTCTCTCCAACTAGTTCCTCTGGCCGTTATGAGCTGCACCCATCCCTCTAACTAAGAGATCATGGCGTACAATGGTACCCCCCTACAGGACAAAGGCAAGCTGCCCCAGAGGCTCAGGCTGCCAGAAGAGCTTCAGGGACATGGGGACAGGTGGACAGCGGATGCTGTCATTGCTTGTTTAGAAGTCACAGCCTCAGAGCCATATCTGTTTCTTTTCAGTGCCAGTCTTAAATGTCACACAAAGACTGCACTTTGGAGCTTCTTACCTTGCACGATCACGAGGGTTTTCAGACACCACAGGTTGGGAGGCTTCAAAGTTAGAATTCGAGAGGCTATTTTTTGAAACAAACATTTGGGTGGAGGATATGGAAACGTAGGCTGTGTGACAAAGGTACCGCAAGTGTCCGTTGGCCCACCTGCCCTTATTTTGTAACATTGCTGTAAGGGGCACTCTTTATGAGAAAAAATATTAAAACATATAAAAAAGAAAAGAAAACCACTTCTGCTGTCTTCTCTACTCCTTTCCCTCGAATGCAGTTTATCTCGACCACAGATGTGGTCTCCAACTGGTGGGCCATGCCACCACCCTGTGGGCATGATGCCCTGCCTGTCTCCATGGTGATAGTCATGACAGGGGTTCGAGCGGGCAGGCAGACTCCCACATCTGTGGTCACCTGCACTCCAGAGGCAGGTTCTGGTTCCTAGCCAGGCTTCTCGGCAGGACTGACAGGCAGTTCTGCATGCTGCTTGGCTACCCTCAGCTCAGACCTCATCATCTGCTTTAGAATTCCCTCCATTGCTCCCAAGGCCTTCTCTGGTCAGCTGCTCTCGTTCCGGGCCAGGCTCCCTGGCCTGCTCTCTTCCTTTCTACCTCTAAGCACATCTTCAGCTGTCTGTTCTTCCTCCCAGAGGAGACAGAGCTGCCCAAAGTGACACTAGGTCAGAAAGACACCTAGGGTTTGAGAAACAAATCCCCATCCAGACCGAGACCTTGGACCAGCAAGTTCAAAGCCACGCAGGTTTTCGGTTCTGTGTCAGGTGGCACCCTCTCCCCCAGGTCTGAGTTCCTGAGACAAGTAAGTGCAGAGGACACTCACCCAACAGCCTGTCACTGCAGCACATGTCCAGCGTCCCTCCCTCGGAGTCATCAGCGGCCTGGCTCTCTCTCTCACTCCTGCAGTGGGAAGGAAATTGTCAGGGGAAGTTGGTGTTCCAGGACTGAGCCCCAGCCTTTAGCAAAGATGAAAAACTGCCTCCCGCAGTATCCCTTTGATACTCTTCCTCATCAGAGGCACTCAAGGGAAAGAACAGGTCCTATGGTCAAGCTATACAAGAGGGGAAAGATTTCGCAGGCGCCTCCTAAATAATATCACCACCACCACCATCTCCCCCTCCACAAAAGATAGGTCAACTTTCCAGAAACTCTGCAATAGAGACCTCGCCGTGACCCCAGAAAATAATGTTCATCAAACAAAGCTTAGCGGACTATGACTTGCCCAAGGTCTCATCAGAGTGTAGCTGGGTTTGAACTTACGCTGAAGAACTCCAAGCTAATGCTCTTACTGCTGTGCCATCCTAATTCCTTTGTTGGTGATGCTGCTGCTGATGTATACACGTGCACAGTGGAATGCCAAAGTGGGGGCCAGGGGAACTGGGTTCTAGAACGGCCTCTCAGTTCTGAACTCGCTTTACTATAAGAGCACCCCTAGATAGAAGATACCCCGAGTCAGCGGACGGGAAGGTTAGGCAGAATGATTACTAAGGTATCTGGACAGGGACTCACAAGTGACTCACACCTGCTTTCACACCTCAGCCATGTTCGGAATAGCTCAGCGCTGCATCCATGCAGTGGGCTCTATAAATAAGCTTCCTAGAAAATGACTAATTTCATAGTCAGAAAAGCAGAGAGAGTAGCACCCAACCCTGCGGAGGAAAACGGAGCAAGATTTGGTTCTGTCCTGTGCTGGGCTCCAGCCCCTGTCCCCTCAGAGCTGTGTGTATAGGCCATATCAGGAGTTTGATTCGATTTCCAAGAATCAAGATGGTCCGATCACACGGCATGGAGAAAGCCCTGCCCCTGTGAATTGCCTTTCTCTTTGAGCACCAGGAGCAGCAACAGCAGCATGGAATTGGGCAGCCCTTTCCTCTTCCACCTCTATCAGCTGGGCAACAGTTGCTAAAACTCGCCTGTGTCAACTCTTTTAATGGCTTTCCGCTGCTGTGCTTAGAAGCAGAGAGCCCCAGAGGTGATGGGGTGCCTTCAACACGCATTTGCGGAGCAACCCCTGTGAGCCAGACCTCCGGTGGCTCACTGCAGTGCTGAGCGAACCAGGGCCCTTCCCATCCGACCAGAGAGCTGGAGGTGCTAACATGACGGTGTCATATCTCTTTAACTGATGTCTCTTACGTAAGGTCCACTCCCGGGGAGAGCTCTACTCAAGCCTGTGGGAGGAGAAAGCGTTCTCCAAAGGGAAGGCTGGAGCGACTCCTCGAAGGATATCTCTATGTCAATGACAGGCTGCCAGAGCGAGAACTTGGCGGTGACAAATGTTTTACTTGGGGAGGGGGGGGCACCGGCTGCAAGTAGTCTGGTCAGAAGAAATGAGGAAGCAGGTGAGACTTCTCCCAGAAGTCATGAGCCCTGCCTCTCGGATAGGGAGTCCTTGCTTTTGGCTGTGTGGCTTCCTTGTACAAGACTCCCAGAGCCAGCCTGGGATCAGGAAGTCTGCAACAGGAGGGGGTGGAGCTAGGTGTAAGGAAGGGACTCAGGATTTAGCAGGCGGCACCTGTCCATAAAGTCTGCATAGCATAAAATCTGACGTTTATTTCTTTACTTATTTATGGAGCAGTGTTGTTAAGCAGTTGAGGTTGGTCTTGAACTCCTGATCTTCCTACCTCTGCCCTCGAACGGTGGGACTGCAGGTATGTACTGCCACACCTGGAAACCCGTCATCGTGCACTGAATACACTCATGTCACCTAATAGTAGCATCACCGAGTTACACCATGTTTTTACCTCCCGAAGGAAACCCCATATATTTATTAAAGAGCCATATTCCATCTTCCATCCCCTCAGCCCCTGGCAACCTCTGGTTTTATTTGTGCTTCCATGGCCAATTCTGGTTGTTTCACGGAAGTAGAATCACACGTGGAGACTCCCATGTCTTATTCCCTTCACTTAGCATAATGCCTATGGGTGCATCCAAGCTGGTAACCATGGCTTTATTCTTTCTAATGGGTGGATAATTTTCTACCGTATGGACAGACAGCATCGTATTCTCCAATTATCAGGACATGTGGACTGGCTCTGCCGTTTGGCTCTTGTGAATGGTGCTACTATGATCCAGTGCTGTTATTACCCCCACAATAACAGGACTTATTAGGACTTCGGGTCATTGCTTCCCTGTCCTGGGCCTGTTGCTCATCTGTCAGTGGTCACACCCCAAGCTTCTTACAGCCTGAATATCATCATTATTACCCTTAACTGTCCTTTCATGTCTGTGGACATAATCACATAGTCACACACCCGTCCCGGACCACTTGCCCAACGTCTAGAAGCCCGTGGCTGACACAAATAGCCACTATGAGTTGGAGGAAGTTTCAGCAGGGGCTTGTTCCAGGACAATGCAGAAGTGAGTTTGTTTGTGCCACTCCTCTGCCTAGGTGCCGGTGGGTGGGTGCTACTGAGGGCCTCCCGGAATAGGTGCTGGCTTTGTTCAGTGTTTAGGAGGAGAAAGATGACATATTTGGTGAGGCAGGGAGAGGATCCTGAGCAAGCACCATCTTAGGTGATATGGGGGACATGGGAGGAGGAAACTTAGCTGGGAGGGACAACGATGCCCAAGTGTGAAGCTGGGGGAATCAACATAGGCTTGTGCTTTACCACAGACTTCCTGCTTGCCCCCTCAGACCCCTCAGCATGCCTCCCCATCACCACAAAGCTCTTCACTGTCTCAAGATCCTATCTCTCAACTCTGTTTGCCAAATGGAACTGTTCTCACTTCCGTGCCTTGGTTCGTGCTGTTCCTCAACTTGCAATGTTCTTTCCGACTTCTGCCACACCCTCCCCCTCCTGTGTGTTCTTCTCAGCCATCACCTCTTCCATGGTGTGTTTCATAATTTCCAGGGAAGAACCAAACCCTCCAGGCTTCCCTGTACCTGCCCCACGCTTCTCTTGTGGCTTACTTTGTTTCGATGCTTCTTAGCAATTCATACAGCTACCTTCCCCATCCACCTCAGTGATATGGGAGCATCCTCCCCTCCTCTCCCCACCCCTGATGCGTTCTAGGCACCCAGTCTTGCTCCTGAGCCTTTGATGGACTTTAAAGGTCAAAAATAGGGTGGTGATCAGTTCTCACATTGGCTAGGAGCTTCTCAACACAGAGAAGAACGGTTAGGTAGTCCACCGTCCGGGTCTGTTATCAGCAAGTTTAGCATGCAGGAGCCAAGGATCAGCTGGCTCAATGGAAAAGAAATGGTCAGGCTGGTCACGTTATGCAAATGAGTCATTAATCATAAAATATGTAGTTTCAGTGCCCTCCAGGGACCACACACAAGTGCTCACCTCACCTAGCTCCCTCAAACTTCCTTCCCAAGGTGTCCAGGTAGGGAAAGGTGCTATCTGGAATTCTCCTCAGCAAAAAAGCAAACTGTAGATGTAAAGGAAAAGTGGCCAGCTTTGCAACGTCAAGCTGGGGGAAACTGAGGCGCAGAGTAGTCCTCAGGTCACACAGTTGGGACCTGAATGGTGTTTTTCAGGTAGTTCTGGATTCTTGTTAGGCGATACCTGCCCCTTCACCTAATGCCCTGATGGCCTCTTGTCATAGGAAGGATCCCTGAAGCAAAGCTCAGTTGCCCATCACGCCTGTATCATGCCCCAAGGTTCCTAATAAGAATCTGTACCGTCTGGGTTGTGAAGTGTTCTGTTATTGGCAGCCAAAGAGCCCAGAATGATGCGTGCAGCAAACTCAGGGAACAGACAGGCTCTTCTCCCAGGACTCCCAATGCCTACCTAGTTCATGCTATTTCCATCCCACCAAGCTGCCTACCCTCCTGGCCCATCTGTCCACTGTCCAGCCATCTGTGCCCTCATCTGAGCAGACCACGAACTTGAGAGTGCTCTGAATCTCAAAGAAGGGGCCTGGCTGTTCTCTGGCTGAGATATACGCAAATGAATGACTCCCTTTTCATCTTCCTCTGTGGGTAGCATTATGGAGCATTCGACTACCTGGGACCCAAGGAAGGGAAGATGGAAGGGGCTGAACAAGCCACGCTAAGGTTTAGGAACCTGGCTTTGAATCTTTCAAAGCAAGCGAGTCTAATACAGGGACTGGCCCATCCATTTCTTCAACTCAGGTTTACTGCAAACAGCTACTGTGTGCAAACCACACGGATGCAATGAGCCATAAGCCCGGGGGTATCTGTGGTTTGGTCCAGTGGCTCTTCTTGCTTCCCATCATGGTTAGATGGGAACAGCAAACACGCAGAGGTTCTCTGCTGGCCTCGGCTACCACACAGGGGCTGAGAGACAGAGGCCAACCATGCAAGCAATATGGAGAAACACCATGGGCTCATGTACACAACTAAGGCACCTTGTCCTGACTCCATCTTTAGGATGAAGATCCATGAATCTTGCTGTGACCCAGCTCGGGTTCTGCGGAAACTTCACTCTCTCCACGGACCTCTCCCGGTCTTCAAAATCTCTATCTTCTGTTTCTCATGGAAATTAGAAATTAGAAATTTCCATTCTTATGTGAATGGAAATCAGGAGGAGGAGGTGCCCAGAGGAGGGAGGCAAACAGGTAGATTAAGTCTTGTTCTTTCACTACTCCATGTCCCAGGAGGGAGTGGACAATGACACAGTTCCAGGACCTATCCTGAGCACTGTTCATGTGGGAGCTGCTTGTCCTCCCAACAGGACTAGAAGAAATTGCCTGGTACTTCAGTTCTCTAGAGAAGCAAAGTGGAGATTTTGTCATATGATATGACTCGCCCAGGGCTACCCACAGTTACAGATCTGCCCCGATTACTCACATTCTGCACCTTCCTTTTCCCCTCCTAGCCTTCGGTAGGAACCACATTCAGAGATAGAACGGTGTCACACTATAGCAGGCACTGTGTTCTCTTGAAAGCCTTCCCCATCTACAGATGGTCCATATCATGTAGAGGAAGATGCTAAGGCTTGTGGGTACAGTGGTTCTTCTGGGTTCACAGTGTAAAGCAATGGAAGAGTGAGAGTAATTCCTGTGCCTGTCCTGGGATGGGGCTCCCTAATGTCCTCTCTGGCAGCAGAAGTATTAGAGGATGCGACCACTGGTTTCCTAGGAAGCATGAGCTTGCCTTGGGAGGCGGTTTGAGTGTGATAATGGCAAACATGTTCCATCAGTACATGAATAGGTCACAGGTCTCGAACCTACTAATTCTTGGCTATAGTTAAAGGTGTGATGTGTTCTGAGTCTTAAGAGCCTGTAGTGAAAAGGAAAGGTGTAAAAAAAAACAATACCTGGGCTGGAGAGATGGCTCAGTGGTTAAGAACACTGACTGCTCTTCCAGAGGTCCTGAGTTCAGGACTGGCAACCACATGGTGGCTCCCAACCATCTGTAATGGGATCTGATGCCCTCTTCTGGTGTGTCTGAAGACAGCTAGCTATAGAGTACTCTTATATGTAAAGTAAATAAACAAATCTTTAAAAAGAACCCTCTCCTCAAAAAAATTTTTTTTTTTTTTGGCAAGTGGGCCTATCCCTGGTTTCAACTTTGTGGCATCAAGGTTAAAAGAGACAGATGTGAGAATGGCAGTGGACTAGCAGAGGACACTCAGAACACCAGGAAGTCAGGCCATGCTCCAGGGAAGCTGGGTAAAGGCTGCTGACCAGCTGTGGAGGGTGAACCAAGCTGAGCCAACCATTGGTAGAATCCGAGTCCAGCTGTGCTCACTGGAAAGAGGAGAACATCTGCATAGGTGGTTAGACCTATACGATTATGAACTGTGGGACAGGCAGGGACACAGAGGAGGCCTGGAGGTCTTGACGGTTCAAAGGACATCTGGTCTACCTGTGTTTTCTAAGGCCTCTGAAAACATTCCATTCTGCTCCCCACTCCCCAGGTACACAGTTTTAATTTGTGAGGAGAAAACAGGCAATCATGAACATGAAGGTGTGATCACACCTCCTGTGGGGATGCTGATGCTTTCTCTACTTAGACTCTCACTCCATCTCTAATGCCTTGGAAAGGCACCTTCCTCTCCCTCTGCTGGAAAAGTCTCTTTATCTGTCAGCCCGGGGAAACACTAATTTTCACTTTAAGAGAAGTAGGACCTGTTTAAAAGTAAGGAAGGGCCCAGCAAGGTGGGGGTGGTAGATAGGATAGGGTAGTGGGGTATGAGAACAAAATAAAATGATGTCTATTTATGAAAATGCCATAATGAAATCGATTACTCTGTGCTAATAAAAATTAATTTAAAGACCCTGTTCAAATGTTACCACCTTAAGAATTACTGCTGACTCCCTCAGGGAACTTGGTATCCACTTTCCTGTTCTTATCCCTCTGTTCTGTGATCAATGCCCTGAGTCCTGCCACATTGGGAAGACTTGCATCCAGGACTATGGTGTGATCATCACAGCCTCCCTTTGCCTAGGGCTTACTGTGTGCTAGATCTCACTCCAAACACAAACCTCCTTTCTTCTTTCTTACTCTAACCCCAGGTCAGAAACTCCCTTTTACATATGCGCATGTTGTGGTGGCTGAGAGGGAGAGTTATTCGCTCAAGAACACACTTGGCAACAGCAGAGGCAGACTTTCCACTGTTTGCCTCAACTCCAGATCCAGGCTCTACCTGAATCACAAGATTTGTCGTTTGAGATATGGGTTTCCTGTTTCTCACACTTAATTTTTATTCATCCAATTGTTCAAAAAGTGGTTCTAAAATTAAACAAAAGTGGGTTAGAGTTTGAGTTTTTACAAGTGTCTTATTAAAATTACCACAAAAGAAGCAAATACGAACCTGTGATATTGCTCCACAAATATGAACCTCTGATATCGCTCCACAAATATGAACCTCTGATATTGCTCTACAAATATGAACCTCTGATATTGCTCCACAAATATGAACCTCTGATATTGCTCCACAAATTCGGGCTCCCAACTGGCTCCTTGATCTTGGCCAAAATGCCTGATTCCCAGCTCTGTTTCCTCACCTGGCACACACTTAAGATTCAGAGGGTTATTAGGAAGAGTGAGTGAATTTTGAGTTCTATTCAAGGTTTTTACATGAGATGTATGTAAAATGTTCAGGACATGAACCCATAAGGTCCCAAAGACACCCACAGTTGGACAGTTTTCCAAGGCAACTGTACAAATAACCAACAAATAACGAATAACAGTTAAAGATTCCGGCTCACTCCACTTGGAATGGCTACTTTCAGGGAACCAAACAGCAAACTTCCGAGAGGATGCTGGGAAAAGGTATTCTTCTATACTGTTGTTGGGAATGTAAAGTTGATTCAGCTGCTATTGATATCAGTAAAGAGGTTCCTCAAAAAGCTAAAAATGGTGCTTCCTTAGGATTTAGCTACACCGCTCTTGGGCATTTACCCAAAGAAATCTAAGTCAGTAAAGGATGGGGACATCTACACACCCAAGTTATGCCGGCACTGTTTATGATACCCAGGCATGGACTCAACCTAGACATCCACCAGCAGCTGAAATGGGATAGAGAAAATGTGGTCCATGCACACTACAGGGTCTAATTTGGCTATAAAGAATGAATTTATGTCATGTGGCAGATAAAAGGGTAGAACCAGAGAACATCATGTTAAACAAAGTTAGCCAGACTTAGACAAATATCACATTTTCTCTAATAGGTAGACTCTAGATTAAAAAGAAAAGACACGGAAACAGAAATGAGATTAAGTGGAAAGAGGAGGAGCGGCAGAGGAAGAAGGGGTAGGAAAGCATGTGAGGGACAAACATGATTGAAATATGTTTGGCACGCATATGGAAATGTCATAATCACATCCATTGATTTGTATGAATACACGCTCCTTTTTAAGAAGGGGAATGCCAATTGTTATTATTTTGTGTGCGCTTTGGGTGTTCTCCAATGGCTACAGCCCTTTTCCTTCCAGACAGGATCTATACAGATTCAAGATGAGTCCAGGGTCAAGTGCCGCAAAGCTCAGGCTTTGTAACTTTTGCTGATTTCCATGGTGTAAATGCTGCTACCGTGGTTGGTTCCAAGCTGTGAACGTGAGGGGTTTTGCTGCCAGCCTTGGACATTGTCCAGAGCTTTGTTGAGTTTCTCTGTGCCTCAGTTTCCTTATCAGGTTAGGAAACTGGACCGACAGAAATACCCGTGCTAAGTAAATCTAAGACTTGGAAGAGCACATAGCGCTCAGTGCTGCAAGTGTTACCCAGTTCTGCTAAGCCTTATGTGTCTGGCTTTAGCAGGGATCCCATCCCCATCCCTGGCCTTCTGCCCCGGCTGGCAGAAAGGAACCCCGGACTTTTGTGCAGCTCTCTGCTTTCCCCCTGGAATAGAATTTAGACTTCACAAATGGTGGCTTTACTTCGTTCTGTGCCTTTGACCGCCCCCTACCTCTGGTGTCACTTGGGCTTCCTGCTGCTGGCTGTGTTGGTGTTGCTGTGACTTGCTATGGAGAAGCTGTGATGGTCACATCTGGAATCTTTTATGTTCCTTCTTATGGGGCTTGGAGGCGTTTAGGGAGGGGAAGGTGTAAAGATGGTCACCTTAAAGTCCTAGCTACTGTCACATCCTCAGTGGCTGTAGTTCCCATTATGGTCCCATTCCAGCCTCTGAGTAGCCCCTCTGGGGTCATGCTTGGCTCAGCCTTCAGCAGTACATGTGGGGGTGATGGGGAATCGTCAGGGTTGGAAGGAGCAGTTTGATAAAGAGTCAGAGACAAGCCTGGGAAAGCCCAAGCAGAAACTAGGCTCAGGGACAACTTCCGGACTGAGGCTCTTTTGAATGAACTGAGCAAGACCCAAGAAAAAGACATAGAAAGGGCTAGGAATGAAGGCTGAAAAGGGTCTGACCTCCTGAAGCAACCATAACAAAGACAAGTCAGGTGTTTGTATGTGCCACACGCTTCTCTGATGTCTTTAGAAAAGTGTGTGTGTGTGTGTGTGTGTGTGTGTGTGTCCTAGTCTGTTCTATTGCTGTGAAGAGACAACATGACCAAGGCAACTCATAAAAGAACACATTTAATTGGGGGCTTGCTTACAGTTTTAGGAGGTTAGCCCCTAATTGTCATGCCATGAAGCAGATAGGCAAAGCAGTTTACATCCTAATCCACAGGCAGCAAACACACACACACAGACAGAGATAGAGAGACAGAGACAGAGAGAAAGAGAGAGAGAGACAGAGACAAAGAGAGAGACACACACAGAGAGAGAGACAGAGAGAGAGAAAGAGACACACACACAGAGACAGAGAGAGACACACACACACACACAGAGAGACAGAGACAGAGAGAGACAGAGAGAGACAGAGAGAGACACACACAGAGAGAGAGAGAGAGACAGAGAGAGAGAATGAATATGGGTCTCATGTGAGCCTCTGAAACCTCGAAGCCTACCCCCCAGCAGCACACTCGGCACACTTCCTTCAACAAGGGCAAACCTCCTAACCCTTCCAAACAGTTCACTAACTGGGGCCTAAACATGCAGATATAGGAGCCTATGGGGTGGGAGTCAAGGAGAGACATTCTCATTCCAGTCACCACAGAGGGAGATACCACGATTCATCTGTAGAAGTTAGAAGAAAGGTAGATATATTTAGGAGACAAGATGTTCATTGTGGCCAATGGAGAAGTCAGGATGGAGGCTGGATTCTTTTACTGTGTTCTGGAAATAGGTGTGTTCCTGGGACCCTGGTGGCCTTCAACAGACACACTGTGAGTTGACTCTCTCAAAACACAACACACTGGCAGTCTGTGGCTGCTCTTCTTAAGTCAGCCACAGATCTCTGGGGAAAGGATAGATTCAGAAGCTGGCACTACAACCCTTTCCCTACAGAGCCCTGGGCTGGTGTCTTAATCTCCCTGAGGCTCAGCAGGAGAGCTTCAGAGCTGCAGTAAAGACTAGGAAGAGTCCTGTGTACAGAAAATGCTAGATAATCCTGAGATGGACACCTCAGTGCTCCTACTGACCCAGCTCAGTCTACCCCCAAGTCATGGGAGACCTCTTTAAATATTTTATTTACTTATTTTATGTATATAAGTACACCGTCGCTGTCTTCAGACACACCAGAAGAGGGCATCAGATCCCATTACAGGTGGTTGTGAGCTACCATGTGGTTGCTGGGATTTGAACTCAGGACCTTCGGAAGAGAAGTCGGTGCTCTTAACCACTGAGCCATCTCTCCAGCCCCAGGGCAACCTCTTTATATAGTTGCTATCAACTATGAAAGTCAGCCTCCCATTGCCTTAGTCTCTGCCAGGTATCCCTGCATTAAAGAGAAAGGTTCCTCAGACAAACTCCTCTTTCCCATCTGAATGGGTTAGAGGTTAAAATAATTGAATTCTCTGGGTCCTCTTCCATGATGAAGTGGGTGTATGTTTCTCCTGCTTCTCAGCCTCTCTGTCTCCTATTCTTCCTGCTTAGACAGGTTCTCTATGCTGTGGCTTCCTGCTCTTCTAAGGCCCACCTTAGTGCATGCTTCCTCCAGTTTTCTCCAGTAAGACTGCTGCAGGCAACCTGGGCTTCATGTGAAGTCTTCCTTCAGTACTTTAGTGGTCTGGGACCTGGTGAAGAACTACACCTCATCCTAGAGGTGTTCTCTGGCTTGCCTATTCATGACTGTGTCTTCTATGAGCTGCTCAGGCAAAGGAGGAGTAAGGGATGGACTTAATCCTGTATCCTCCAGTGTAGGGAGACAGAGAAGGGACAAAAGGCAATGCACTGGTCCCTCAGCACTTTCCTGTGTGCTCAAATTCAGGAGATGGGAAGGTAAGAAGCGAGAGATGATGATGGAGAGAAAGAGGAGGGACAGGGACTCAGGACTCAGCCTTCAGCACAATGGGAGACCCTGCTTTAAGGCTTTCTGTGAATAGCTCCCGACTATATGACCCCATTGTCAATAAAGGCTCCTCTTGAAAACCTTTGACCTTTACCTCCTTGGCTGGTCTCCGCCTCCCTGTGCTGCCTTGAGCTACACAGCTTTCTTTGGCCATAAGTCCCAGGCTCTGATTCCCATCGTTGCCCAGAAATTAGACTCCTCACTGTTTCCCTCTAATCAGTTTCAGGAAGCAGTTTGGGCTGTATTTACAGTTATCCTAATTTTTAACGTTTTACCCATACTTGTGCAATTGCCGTGCTGTGCCAGCAGAGGCCGGAGGAGAAGTTTTGGAGCCATTTTTCTCCTTCAATCATACAGGTTCCAGGTTGTGATTCTTAAATTTGTGTTTTTATGTTCATTTATTTTCTGTGGTCCTGAGGATTGAATCTAGCACCTCTCAGATAGTAGACAAGTACCCACCACTTAGATGATCCCTAGGCTGTGTGTGCACACACACCTACATAGATACAAAAACATAGTTTTCATTTTATGTGCATGAATGTTTGGCCTGTGGGTATTCTTGCACACTGTGTGCACGTCTCCTGCTCATGGAAGATAGAAGAAAGCGTTGGATCCCCTCGGGAAATGTTGTAAGTCACCGTGTGGGTGCTGGGAACTGAACCTGGGTCCTCTGCAAGAGCAGCTAATGTTCTTAATCACTGAGGTATCTCTTCAGCCCCCCACATACTTATCTTAAAAAAAAAACTCTGTATCTGAAATAATCTTAAGATAAAACGGGATAATGCTACATCTGTATCTGCATAGCTCATTCGGGACATGCGTAGTTGATCTCAGCCTCTGCTCTGCTGGTTTCAATCTAGTAAGTCGTGCCAGGTGTGTGTGTGTGTGTGTGTGTGTGTGTGTGTGTGTGTGTGTGTGTGTGTGTGTGAAGTGCAAGCTGGGGCTGTCTTATAGAAGGCGTAATTGCACGGATGAGAGCTGAAAGGCCAGGAGGAGTCCCCTAACAGCAGGGAAGATGCTTGGGGTGGGAGGAAACAGGACGCAGAGGCTTGGATAGGTAACTGGGCAAGAAGGGGCATCTCAGTGTGGCTGGCGGCGGGGTGGAAGGGCAACCGTTCTGAACCCAGTGGGCATCCTCCCCCCTTCTAGTTGTCACTTAGAAATCAATACCCAAATCAATGTCATCATGATTCTATTTACATGAAGATCCAGAAAAGATAAAATTCCCCCACAATGGTAGAAGTGGGAGTAGTTATTGCCTTCGGAGGCTGGAGGTTAATGACGCATTTCACATCTCTTATCATTTTATTTTATTTTATTTTTATTTAGATAAAGGATGAAATTTACCCTTCTGGTTCCATAAAAATAAATTCTACTGATAAAAATCAGCCATGCACTGTGTATATAAACACACGAGTAGCATCCTTAAGGCACATCCACATCTGCATTTTTTTGATAGTTGTAGGATTGTAAAGGCTCAGTAGATCATTGTGCATCTGACTGCATATATATGTGTATGTATATGTATATGTATATGTATATGTATATGTATATGTATATGTATATGTGTATGTGTATGTGTATGTGTATGTGTATGTGTATGTGTATGTATATGTATATGTATATGTATATGTATATGATGTATGTGTTGTATATGATGTATATGTATATGTATATGTATAGGTATAGGTATAGGTATAGGTATAGGTATAGGTTTATGTATATGTATATGTATATGTATATGTATGTGTATGTGTATGTGTATATGTATATGTATATGTATATGTATATGTATATGTATATGTACCTTTAGGATTATATGTGAGCAATCTTTAATAAAGACAGTGCATCATTTATCTCAGGCTGGCCTTGAACTTACTATGTTGTCAAAAGATGACCTAGAACTTAAGGTCTTCCTCCCTGAATTTTCTAAGTGCTGGGATTTACTGGCATGCACTACATACCAAATGTATGCAGTGCTGAGAACTAAACCCAGGGCTTCATGTATGCCGGACAAGAGCTCTACCAACTGAACTATATAGATTCCTATAACTATATATCTATAACTGTATAGATATATAGATATCTAGCTCCCCTACTTTAAAAATCATTGAATAGCATCTCACTAGGTTAGACTGGCCTTGAACTGATTATTCTGAATTTCAGGCTGGCCTTAAACTTATTATCCTCCTGCCTCAGCCCTCTGAGTAGTGGGGCTTGCACGCTCCTATCACCAGCTCGATCTGAAGGTCTGCGTGCCTGTTCTCATGGCACACGTTGATAAGGACTGACCGCTGTTGCCAGATTGCTTTTCTTGTCCCCACTAGTCAGACTGCCTCAAGGGTAAGGCTGAGGCTCCGATGCCCAGAGCAGTAAATACCTGCATGCTTGAATGAATTCCACCCACTATCATCTCTCAGGAGAGCGTTCTTTTCCCACCCACAGTGCCTTCGGATCACAATAATTCTCCAGAAATGGCGGCTTGTTCTCATTTGCATTCCGTTCCCCTTTCTTCTTCTCTATTACCTCCAAGATCATGCGGAGCTCACACCAAATTTACTTGTTTTAAATTAATGGCTTCTTCCTGTGCCGTTCGGCCCTAAGACTTCCATGGCGGGGGGGTTGTTCTTCATACCAGGCATGCAAAAATCCCTTTTATTTTTAAATAAAAGCACACCATTAGCTTCTCACAAAGTGAAGCATAGAATCACCCTGAAAGCCAGCCATTTTACCCCTAGGTGTATACCCCAAGGAACTCAAGGCAAGGCCTTGCGTACACCCTCCCAAACACTCCCACAACTCAATCACAGGTCTATTTCTCTCCATTTTCTCCAGGCCCCAGCTCTCCTGTTCCGCACCCTCTTCTTCCTGCTCCAGGGTACGGAGGCAAAGCACCTGCTGGGCTCAGATGGAGTTTGGACCAGGAGGTTCAGGCTTTGAGCCTTAGACTAAGACCACCTCTCTGCTTGTTCCCCACTTGGTACAGGCTCGCAGCTGGCTTCCTGTTTGTGGGAACAGCTCATGTTGTCAGCAGGCCAACATGTTACCTATCTGCCCCACACCCCTCCCCCAAATCATCCGCTGAGCACAGGGAGCCACAACACCACTGTCAACTGCACAGGGTAGGAGGGCTTAGTGTTGCAGTGTCCTGGGAACCTAAACCTTACCCCAGCTGGAGATGGGAACACTGAGCTTGGGAGACAGGAAGAACCTCACTCAGTTCACTCAGCCACGGGCAAGTTTAGGGTCAGACCACATCTACAGTTGTGCCAAGCCATATGGGTGCATCGGTATTTTCTGGTGAGCTGCTTTTGTTTTTGGCACAGGGCCCCATACAATTTAAAATGTCCACACAAGCCTCGTTCAGTTTAATGCATAGGTGTTTTCTACGGCTAGCTACCTTCTAGAGTTTTGCCCCTGACACTTGTAGATTCATTTAAATAACGAGTCATGTGCTTGAAGTAGTCATACTCTATAAATAATTTGTGTTGCATTGGCTCTCTCTGCCTTTTTTGGGAGTCTGTCATTTTACTGGAGACGATAATGCCTTATCCTGGACCCCTGTGTCTTTGTGTGAGAGAAGTCAGTGTCTTCAGAACGTTTGTCAGAAAAGCAGCTGAGGGTGAAGGGGTTAAACAGGAGGAACTGTAAGACAGAAGTAAGATCAAAGACCTCAAAGGCTACCATTTTAACGGGTTTGTGAACACTGCAGGTATGTTTTCTACACAGTCCTAGTTACTAGCAGTATTTACAACACTGAGTCAGACTGAACAAGATGAAGATTTAAATCACTGCCGTGTGTGGGTGCGTGCATTCTGTGGTGTGCGCACGGAGGTCAGTGGACAGCCCTGCAGAGTCATTTCCCTCTTCCCATCTTTCCATGGTCTCCAGGGATCAAGCCATGGTTTTCATGGCAAGTGATTCATCTCTTGGGCCATCTTGATGCCCAAGATACCCGTGTTTGACTCAGTTTACAGCGCAGGCCTTCACGTCCCCTAAGTTTTACGAATGTGACCATACTACAAGTTCACTGTATCCTTACAGTGACACCATATATTTATTGATTCATGAAATCCTAAGATATGAAATCTGGTACATGAATGGCCAGTTCCAGCTTTTTTCCCTTCTAAGACTATATTAGTGAGCCACGTTTTGCTAGGCACTAAGAATACACAAATAGGACCCCAGTTCCTCTTGGACTAATTAACACCAACACATTATAGGTCTCATTCCTCAGACCTATGAGAAGCTGCAGGATAGGCCCTGCCCTCTTTCATGCCCTGTCCCCCGGCCAGACTTCTCCCCTGCCTACCTCTTATAGCAACAAAGGCTCCTTAGAAATACTCACTTATTCTTACCCAGAGCTCTTGCACATGCAACCTCCTCTAGAAAGGACTGCTCTCCCGTCTTCTCACTTCCTTCAGTGCTTTGTTTGGATATCAACTCCCAAAAGGCAGTTTTGTTTAAGGAACGTCCCTTCCTCCACCCTTACCTACCACTCCTGCTTTATCCTGCTCCAGAGGCAAACCATTTTATCCTGCTTAGGTTCTATTTTCTGTCTCTCTTGTCGTGAGAAGTTTGTCTTTTTCAACAATTCACTCCCGGAACCTGCAACAGGCCAGCGCATCACGGATGTTTCTGTGCATCAGGGGATAAATGGAGGGACTAACACTTGACCACATCTGCAAAGCTTTGTATCGGAATTCATCATGACTTCTGCCAGCCACTCCTATGCCTCCAGAGTCTCCTTCCCCCTCCTGGTGGACTGTTTTTGTGAATGGCAATATCAGCCATTCAAACCACAAAGCCTTGTCATCTCTCACTCCTCCTTCCCTGAGGCGCCCACATTAAAGTCACCTGCGGGTTCTGGTGACAGTGAGACCTCTTGCTGATGCCAGATCTGTTTTCTATCTGTTCTTGCAACCACCCCCAGCCCAGGTCCTTGCTATCTCTCCAGAGGCTGCTGTCATCTTTTCCCACTTGAGCTCCCTGTCAACGGGCTGTCTCCATCTTGCCTGTTCTCCTTGTAGTCTGATTACATCTCTCCTCCATTCAACAATGAAAGTCCAGTTCCTTGGCTTGGCACCCAGTGACCCAGCACCTGCCTGACACATCTAAAGTCTTACCATGAGTTGTTTTTTAACTCTTGGCCTTAGTGGGGATGGATCACCTTTCAGTTTCTGATCTTCTTCCAAGTCCTTGGATCTGTCTGCTCCCTGCTCCGGCTGTTTCTACGTCTTGGAAGCATCCCAGCGTCTGCCTTCTAATACACACATCACTTAGACCTAGCTCAGGTACCACACCGAGCTTCAAGAAGATGAGACCTGTGCTTCTTATAAACTTTTTTAGTAGGTTATCTGCCTCGCTATTCCTTCCCCCCAGCCTTTCTAGTTTCGTCCTGGCTTTCCCCACCTGCTTAATGGAGTGGTTGTTGTTCCTGGCATTATGGGCGCTGAGCCAAGTAAATACAGATACCAAGGGTAAGACAAGCCTTGACACCGTGCTAAGATGCACCGCCTAATCACACAACCTAAACAACTGTGTAAACTAACTGGTAAGCAAAAGTCCTCCAGGGCCAGTTAGCACGGACGTCTTACAGGGGCTGAGCGCTCGGTCCAGGCACAGGTGAGCCTGGCTTTAGGGAAGATCCTGAGAAGACTTAAAAACTCCATGTTCTCAAAGGATCCAAAGATGGGAACAAGCAGGGGGCATGTCTGCAAAGCTAAGGCACCAATATTATAAGAATCAAGCAGTTCCGAAGTCCTCCCTCTGGCCTGGGGACTGTGCTCAGTAATCTGCATACATTATCCCTAGACACGGAACTTGGTCTTCAACTTGAACCCTGTCCCATCCCAACTCTCCAAGGTGACCAACTTCACCTTTCCTCAGGTTGTGTTTGTTTCTGCATCTGTAACTCAAGCTTCCTCGGTAGCTCTCTCAGCCTTAATAAACAGCAAGAAAAAAGGGACATCATCGGCGTAGACCTGGGGCACCTCCACAGAGGAAGGACGGTTAGACCTCTAGGAAGACATGGTTGGGTGAGGGTGCTCATGGAGGAAGGCAAGTGTGCCTGACTGGGAGTCCACATGGCCATCTCAAAGTTAGGAGAAGAGATGAAGCATGGAATGCCACGTCACTGGTCCAACTGGGGACCCTCAGGCTTAGCGACTTCTGGAGGGCTGGATTCACACCAGGAATCTAATTTCCGCTTCATTCTCCATCCGAACCATGGATGCTTGCAAAGCAGAGCCCCCCTAGAGGCGAAATGAGGCAAATTAAAGCACCCACTCCCATTTTTATTTTATTTTTTTTTAAACCGGTAAGGATGACAGGAAATGAATGGCATCTCCAGCCTCAGCTGGGGGAAGGGCCAGCATTGCCAAGACTCACCTGGCATATTCACGTGAATTTCTGGGCTCTGGGGTTTCCTGGGGGTTGGGTAGGGGAAGAAATGAGTATAAAAACCAAGCACCCCAGATTATGATGCATGCTTTGCTACTAACTCTTTAGTGACCTTGGCTTTACCACCTCCCTGGACCTCAGTTTCCCTGTCTGGAAAATGAAGCTATCAAATGAGTTTTCCCGGTCCCAAGATCCTCTCTCTAACTGATCCTTGATGAGGATTCTGACCCAAGCTTTGCAGGAGCCTGGGCCTCCTCCAGGAAAAAAAAAAAAAAAAGCAATATGTCGGGGGAGGGGAAATGCACTGAAATTCTATTTTGGAACGGAGTGGCAGATGGCTCAAGGGTCTTGGGGAAGACACGATTTAGCGACCAGTTGGCTAACTACCCTTTCCATCACCCCTTTCTGGGGTTCAGACTCCGGAGGGGTGCTGCAGCTGAGAGAGCTGCACACCAGCCTGGGCCGCAGAAGCTTGGACCTGGACCACTATCTGGATCCCTTCTTGGAACCCGCAAGAGCACGGGGAGTGGCGGCCGCTCCCTCCCTGGTCCCCAACCACAAGCCCCCTCCCCTGCATTGGGGGCCCCACTTCTAGTCTTCGGGGCGCCCCACGGGGGGCGTGGCGGGGGCGGACTCGGGCTCCTGCGTCCGTGGGTTGGAGGAGGTGCCAATTTTGCTGCCGCCCCAGAGGGGACCCCCGTACCAATACCTCCAGGCTTCTGACACAAAGGCGCCGCACTTACCGGCCAGAGCGAGCTCCAGGCGCCGGCGGACAAGCAGGCTGGCGGGAGGATGTGAGCGCGCGAGTGTGCGTGTCTGCGTGTGTCCCTGTCTGTGTGTGACAGGGGCCGTGCGGAGCTCGGTGCGTCTGCGTATGCGGGGGCGTCCGTCTGTCGGTCTGTCCGCGGAGCCCTCAGTCCCGCTCTCCTTGCATGCTCTCTGCCCAATCGCCCCACCAAATGCGCCTGGACTGCAGAGTCGCGGGCGCAGCTGCCGGGTCTGCTTGGCACCCCCAGCCCCGGCTCCGCCCCGCCCCCGGACGGGCTTGCGCCGCTCCCCGGGAATTGCGCAGGGCTCGCCGGCTTGGCGGGGTGGGGGTGGGGAGTTCCGGCATTGCCTAGGGCTCTAGGAGGGGGAGCACAGACCCTTAACATCGGATCCCATCTCCGGTGCCCCCACACCCGCCGCAACTCTGTGCGGAGTCCTCGCTGGCGCCGCCCCCATGCCAAGGTTGCCTGGACTGAGAGGGCGGGGGAGTGGGAGCGCCGCAACCATTTCATTCATGATTTTCTCCTCTCGGGAGCCCCGGGTCGGGGCTGCGCGACTACGGCAACCGCCAGAGGGACCCCACTAGGGCTGAACACATTTTATCTGGAGCGGGACGGACAGACAGATGGACGAGGGTAGAGGCAAGCTAGACAAAGGGGTCAGAGCTGGGGTGGGGGTGTTTGTGCACGGAGGGGATGCTGTAGCGTTTCCTGCCGGGATGCTGGCACCTGTACCTGCGGAACACCGCAGAGCCCGGAGCTCCGGACCTGTTCCAGGACTCGGAGGAGGCACCTTACTTCCCACTCCTTCTTTTTCTGTCTCTGTAGAGCAAGAGCGGGTGGACACCTCTCTCTCCACCCGGGTTAGCTCTCCTGACTTATGCAGCGGGACAGGCACCCATCTGCTTCGCTTTCTTGTGGGCACCGGGGTTCCTAGGGGCTTACCCAGGTGTGGCATATTTCCAGCCTTACCTTCTCCGGGGCCGGTTCCTGAAATTTCACCCGACTGCAGGCTCGGTGGGGCAGCGGACTGCACATGTTTTACGTGGCGAAAATGAAGGCAGCGGCTACTAAAAAGAACGGCGCGGGCCACCGCTTTCCGCAGTAGCCTCTTTACCAGTCGTCCATCCCAGGCCACCTGCGGCTGCTTCTTCACAGGGTGGGCAGAGCGCACCTTGTGAACCGCGCACCAGGTTGCATCCTTTGTGAGAACTCCCACAGCCGGTGCCCTTTGTGTTCACGAGAAGGCCACCGACCGTTATAGCCTGAGAGGGTTTTCATGAGCAGGCCGTCCTTTAAGGCTCTAACTTCACTTCCTGCCCTTCACTCCTTCCTCTCAATCTGTGGCCATAACCAAGATGGCAGCCTCTCGGGCCCCAGGACCTTTACGTTGTTAATCTCTCAGCTCCAGAAAACCGTGTGCTTTTCCTTTCTCCTATGACCTCTTCAATGTAGTCCTTCCGTCAGGTCTTTGGTGATTCTGGTTAGGACTGCAGGCCTACGCCTTGTGTTTTCCTACCGTAGTTATGCCCTTTATTTTGTGTACCCCGAGGTGCTCCGGTTTCTTATGCTGCCCCGCAGTCCCCCCCCCCACAACTGTTGTTCTCCCATCTCTAGGCCGATGACCACGCTGTGCTCCCCCCCCCAGGCTTTGTGCACTTTTCAACACCAAGTGTCACCTCCTTCTCGGAACCTCCCTGGCCACCCTCTAGGTGGCGGTCTGAAAGAAATGTCAGTCCTTTATCCAGTTGCCTCCAGTGGCTCTGTTTCATCCAAGGGACAGCCAAAGCTGTGTTTCCAGGGACACTCAGCCCCCATCACTCTCGGTTGGCTGTGATGGGTTTTCCTTGCCTTCCTCCTAGATGCACTTCCAGACAGTGACTTTGATCTCCTTCATCCCCTGCACAGAAGGCTCCATCAGGATGTGTCTGGAGGTCAAGAATATTGATCTGGAGACCCTGAGCTTTTCTTTTGCCTGCAGAGACAGGCTACCTCACCTGCTCACCCTCTAGGAATTTCCTTTCCAGGCAGCAGGGATGATTTCAGTGTGTCAGCACCATGATGGAGTGTCAGGCTGAACGTCCCCAGGTCTCACTAAAGTGACCAGCAGCTACGGAGTCGGGCATTTTCTGATATGCCAATAATCTGGAGAAACCAGAAAGGATAGGTGACTCATTTAATGTCACTTAAGAGGTGTGCTCTTTAAATGAAGCTCTAGCCAGTTCAAAGTCCGAGCAGAAGGGAGAACCTCTGCTCTGGGGAAGGGGGGTAGCCGATGTTAGCGAAAGAGAAAGAGGGCTTAGGGTCAGCCAAGCCCAGGGTCATGCTCTGGTGGAGATTAGCATTCTCTCTCTCTCTCTCTCTCTCTCTCTCTCTCTCTCTCTCTGTGTGTGTGTGTGTGTGTGTGTGAGGGCTGCCTCCTGAACTGCCCTTGCTCAGTGTAGAACTCACTCCCAGTTGTCACTGTAGAGAGAAGCAGGAAAGACCTCTGGAAGCCACTCTGATAGTAGGGGCTCTGGGGCCAGAGAGGCGGCTCACTGGTGAAGGGCATGCTTTACTCTTGCAAAGGATCTGAGTTCGGTTCCCACCACCCACATCAGAGGTGCTCACAGCCACCTGTAAGTCCAGCTCCAGAGGATCCAATACTGTCTTCTGGCCTCCATAGGCACCCGTACTCACATGGCGCACGCTCACGCCGATATACACATAATTAAAAATAAAACAAAATAAAGCTAGTTAGGGCTCAAATGATTTTTTTTTTCTCCTTTGCTTTTTGCCTTCTGTTACTGCCAGTCAGGAATTTGGGGCGCTGAGGGGTTTCGGGGACTTTTATGTCACCACACAGCTCAGTCACTCTTGACAGGAGAGGGTCTAGCCTGTGTGTGGTAGTTCGCAGAGTCAGCATTCTGCCTGTCTGTGTGTCCGTGTGTCAGCATGGAAAGTGACCCCCCCATCTGTTTCCCATCTCTTTGCTAATGGCAGGAATGGCAGCTCTATGAGGCCCATGGCACCGAAGCTGTCAGGAGGCTGGGAGGACCTGGGGGGCTATTGAGTCATTTTGTGTGACTCATCCACTCAGTCTTGAGGGAGGAAGACGTGGTTGGGAAAGAAGGAAAGAGGGGAGAGAAAGGAGAGGGAAGGGCGGGCGGGCAAAAATGGCCGAAGAGAAACCAGAGGGTGTCTTGTGGTGGCTTTTGATGTACTCCTAGAAATCAGGATCAATATTTTTTGCTTTTGGCTTCACTTGCAATTCAGTCTGTTGGTAATGAAATGTTTTGCTTCTGTGTAAATATTCTCCTGCCCAGACTTTTATTTATTTACTTACTTATTTATAACCTCCCCTAATCCACAAAGGACCTGAGGTGGCTTGCCACTGAAGCAGGAACTATAATCAATGTATAAAATATCAGTAAGGCTAAAGAACCAGGACCAAGGAAAAGGTAAACAAATGTCGAGAGACCGGAGTGAGACTCAGCAGTTACAGCTGATTTCAGTGGGCTCTTCCTGTGTGCAAAGGAACTCACCTGTGCCATCTCACTAAATCCTGAAACGAGCCCTGTGACGTAGGTCCTATTAATATCTCCAGTTTGAGGCAGGGAACCGGGGCTCAGAGGAACAGAATACCGCTGTAAAGCCATGTACCTTCAAAGTGTCAGAGCTGGCGTTTGAATACAGTTTGGTGCTGGGCACAGCCACTGTATTTCTCCAAGGGAGAAAGGGCCGTGACTAACTTGTCCTCAGGGACCTCTAAGGTGCTGTAACGAGCCTCAGATTTGAGTCCGGTCA
Organism: Micromys minutus; assembly: GCF_963924665.1. Classification (NCBI taxonomy): domain Eukaryota; kingdom Metazoa; phylum Chordata; class Mammalia; order Rodentia; family Muridae; genus Micromys; species Micromys minutus. Next base: position 3,106,072 of record NC_137967.1, on the reverse strand, counting down.
TCTTGGAAGCTAAAAAGAAAGGCAAGCAGCCATCCTGCAGCCATAACTCATCTTCTTTGGGGTTTGCTGAAGTTATTAGACTCTCAGTGGCGAGGGAAGCGAGCTGGACCTCCATGACTGCTCTACCAAGCCCTTCCTGCTCCTTTTGGCTGTTTCCATCTGCCTCTCTCTTATATCAGCTTCTTTTACCTTCTAACACATTGCATCATCTGGTTATAAGCTACATGGTAATAGTCACTGTCTCACTTGTATTTCTTAGATTTTATAATATGTTCTAAATGAGCAAACTTGTGAATTATAGATGAGATGATTAATAGAGTCCGTGGTGGCTTGACTGGGAATGGCCCCCGTGGACTCAGGTCTTTGAATTCTTGGCCTATAGGGAGTGGCACCATTAGCAGGTGCAGCCTTGGTGGAGTAGGTGTGGCCCTGTTGGAGCAAGTGTGTCACTGTGGAGTGTCACATGCTCAAGTGGCACCCAGTATGGCACACAGTTGTCTGCTGTTTGAGGTTGGAGATGTAGAATTCTCAGCTCCTGCTCCAGCACCATACCTGCCTGGTCGTTGTCACAGTTCCTGCCACGAAGATACTGGGCCAGCTCGGATGAAACGTTTTCCTTTACAAGGGTTGCTGTGGTGGTTGTGTCTCCTCATAGCATAAGACAGAGGCACTACTAAGTTTCGCAATTTTTATTATTTATGATTATTTTATATTTATAATTACAGTGTGTGGGGGGGTATGCACACGTGTGTTGGCACCTGAAGAGGCCAGATCCCTTTGTTGGATCCCACTGGGGTTGGAGTTAAGGTCCCTTCAGGAGTGAGCTGCCTGAGAAGGGTGTTGAGAACTGAACTCAGGTTCTCTGTAAGAGCAGCACATACCCCTAACCACTGAGCTATCTAGCCCTCAGTGAGGTCAGTATTCAATGGTTGTCTTTTCTCACTGGAATATAAGAACCACATGGGCAGGCGTATCTATGTTTGTATTGTTGATATAGTCTAGGTGTCTGTCTGACATACACGAGTGAGGTACACAGTTAAATTTCTATTGAACGGGTGGCATTGGGGAAGGAAATAATCAATACGTCTGATTGCCAGTGTAGGCTGCTGCTTGTGCAACTCACGCGTCCTGTCCTGTCTGCCCCCCTTTCTTTACTTCTGTAAAAAAGTGGAGGGAGCCTCAGCTCGTAGGCCTTCCGGTGCTTTCCGAAGACAGAGCCTTTAGGGTTTGTGTAGCCGGCCACTGGAGCAGCGTCATCACTGTAGATCACTGTTTAGGCTCCCACAGATCAGGTGGGTGAATAAACCTTATGAACTACCTATTAATGGGATCTCTTAATAAAGGTTAGGCGCTATCCGGACATCAAAACCGACAAAGTGGATCATATTAGGGGACTAAAAATAGGGTCCTGATGTCTCACCGACAGGTATGTATGTGTGTGTGTGTATGACATATGCCATATATGATATATACCATATATCATGATGTATACCATATATATGATATATGTGAGATATATACCATATATCATACCACATATATAGATACATCATGTATACACATATAACATATTTATACATCATATATATGATATACATATATATCATATATTTATATGTCATACAGATATATGACATACATACATGTCATATATATCACTAATAATATTAAAAATTTGGAGCTAGGCCTGGTGTTGTGGGAGTGGAAGCAGAAGAAGAAAAAGCACAGCTTTTGTATGAATCAGTGGCTTTCCAGAGACAGGTGACGTCACCTGGAGTTATATTTCTTAGTTGCAAGCCCGGGGAGGGAAAAGATGACAGAGGTCGTTAGCCAGTTTTCTCAGAAGAGAACCTTAGCTGAGAATAGATCACTGTAGTGTGCACCACTGGAGTATGCACGGTGCAACCAACCCTGCCCTCTCCCTCGGCCCCTGTTCCCTGCAGATTAGGCCAAGCCTGTCAGCTATGGTAAAACTAAGATACTTGGCTCCTGATCTCAGAACATATCAGAAATATTTACTCAGAGCCCAGCATGGCAATCCCAGCACCCTGGCAGTAGATATAGGGCACCAGGGGTTCAAGGCCAGTCTTGGCTATATAATAATTTCTAGGTTAGCATGGGTGTACTGGCTGGTTTTGTGTCAACTTGACACAAGCTGGAGTTATCACAGAGAAAGGAGCCTCAGTTGAGGAAATGTCTCCATGAGATCCAGCTGTAAGGCATTTTCTCAACTAGTGATCAAGGGGGGAGGGCCCCGCCCATTGTGGGTGGAGCCATCCCTGGCCCAGCCCATTGTGGTGGTGCCATCCCTGGGCTGGTAGACCTGGGTTCTATAAGAAAGCAGGCTGAGCAATCCAGGGGAAGCAAGCCAGTAAGTGATATCCCTCCATGGCCTCTGCATCAGCTCCTGCTTCCTGACCTGCTTGGGTTCCAGTCCTGACTTCCTTTGGTGATGAACAGCATGTGGAAGTGTGAGCTGAATGAACCCTTTCCTCCCCAACTTGCTCCTTGGTCATGATGTTTGTGCAGGAATAGAAACCCTGGCTAAGACAGTGGGTTTCATGAGACCCTGTCTAAAAACAAAACTAAAGAAAGTAAAATGAAACAGTTGACCAAACGAACCTAAAACTCAACCCAACCTAATCCAACTAAACAAGCAAAAACTCAAAACTTGCTCAGCTAAGTGAGAAGTGAAGCTCTGACTTAGGTTTATTGCTTGGGCTTTCTTACAAACTGTAGTAACTACTACATCCTTTATTGTGGGTTTACTCCGAGTGCCCTACCTCTGCTCAGGCCTGGTTTGCACTAAATAACACAGGTTTCCTGCCTTCATAGATCATAATTCTAGTGGGGGGCGGGCAATGAACCCAGTTAAAGCAACAAACAGCAAGACAATTCACACCAGGGCAAGGGCAAAAGAGAGAAGGAAAAGAGGTTGGCTTGATAGAGAATGGAGGTGGAAAGGCACAGGTCTCACCGGTGTCCAGAGGAAAGTTTCCGAGGGGGAGAGCTCATCTGAGCGACAACAGGAAGCAGCCATTCAGGGTGCCAAGGGTAGACCTCGTTCTACTGGAAATAAGAGAGAGAGGGAGAGACAAGGGAGTGGAAGAATGAATGAACTAGAGTGTGCGGGGATCTGGGAAAGTATATGAATCCTATCCTAATATGTGGAGGCTACTGGAGGGTAGTGGTTTGAATAAGAAAAACAAAGTTCCCTAATGGCGCAGACATTTGAATGCTTGGTCCCCAGCTGGTAGCGCTGTTTGGGTGAGATTTCGGAAAAGCCTTGCTGGAAGACCAGCCTTTGAGAACCCTGGCACTCTCTGTCTGGTGCTTGTGGTTGCCCCAAACCTCTTGGCCTCCTGCTCCTGCTGCCTTTCCACCGGGATGGGCTCTCAACCTCTGTGGCACTGTCAATAAGATAAACTCATCTGCAGGTTGCCTCGGCCATCTTGCTTTATCATATAAGAGAAAAATAACCAGAGCATGAAGTTTTTCTCTTGGAGGTAGAGAGTAATGAGACATGAGCCCAAACTGTGGTTTTCTACAGGGCGGGAGCATCATAGAAATATGGGATCCCCGGTCTTTTTTATTTGAAATGTCCCCAGAGGCCTTTCGGGTCACAGTTTCCCCAATGGCTGTGTCTTACAGTCTTATGGGGCACCTGTGAACCATATAGCTATTCTGAGACTCCCCCATCTCCTGGACAGCTACTCTAGTGAGAATCAGGTGAGGCTTGGGGATAAGCAAGGCCCCTAGAAGCTCTGTTGATTACCTAGGATGGGGGCAAACACCTTATCCCTTCTCAGGGTCCTTTACTTGGAAGTGTGGGGATACTGAGGCACGTAGTTCTTGGCGGTGAGACACAGAAATGGACAGTGCCCGGGAAGGTCCTGAGGAAGCTCGCAGGCCGAGGGAGGCTGAAGAACCTATAGGTTGGAAATCTGAAAGCTGGACAGCTTCAGAGGTCTGTAGGAGTGATAAAATCCCCTAGGGTATGTGAGAACCTAACAACGTGTTCTTATTTCTACTGGGACCAGGAGAATAGACACCCTGCTGTCTGAACTCTGAGTGTAGGCTTCACTGGCTAGGGAAGGGTCCCCCCCCCCCCCCCGCAGTTGACAGTCCTGTTGGAACGATATGCAACTGATGTCTACCCTCAGATGTTATAGGTCCCAGAGCACGTTTGCACCTCTGGTTTAATTTCTGCTCACTACCCACAACCGCCTGCGAGGACAGGTACAGGAAGTGGGGGCGGCTTCACTGCAGCCACTTAGCTAGGAAGGGGCGGAGTCTTTGGATGATTCTGGTATCTGTCGATCCATCCGTTCGTTGACTTATTCATTCATAAAACAGTGCACTGGCTGTTAAGGCCCAGACCACGCAGAGGTGCCTGAGGCTCATTGGTAAACAAGCTAGTTTCATTTCTTCAGAATGAAGAATGAGAACGCGAAGTGGACGGAAATGTAAACCGACAAAAGGTTCCCCCCCCCCCGCCCCCATACTGCTCCTTTGGAAGAGGTCTTGTGTACAGTCCCAGTGGAACTTTTAAAGGGGACCCAAGCTAGTCCTGTCACAAGCCAGTGGGGCTAAGCCCACTACTAGACATCAACCAGCTTATTCTCCTGAAACAGTGAGTCCTGATGGGCAGGAAGATAAGGTGCCCATGCAGGCTGGGTCTTGCTGGGATTGAAGAGTGTTACGGTTTGGATGTCCTTCTCTGGCTAATGGTCTAAACATTTCCCTTCAGGAAGTGAGAGCTAGCCGGTGACCCAGGTGAGTAGGGGTAGACAGCCCAGCTTCTGGGACACTGTCGTACCTTTCCCATTGTAAAAGACAGAAGCCGTCTGAAGCTGTGAGCCAAAAAAAATCTCCCCCCAACCCCAGTTAATTCATTCTGTTGGACGCTCTGTCAAAGAGACAGCCAAGCAGATCATACAAAGACTTTGGATTTTAACCAGGAGTGCAAACGCAGGCTCAAGGTTTTGAGTTTTCTGTATGTGTACATTATACAGTGATGACACATTGTCTGCCGCTTTCCCTCTGACTCCTCCCATCTTCCTCAGCCCCTTCTTAGTCACGCTCCCACATTCATATCTCTCTTGAGCGCCCGTCTTCTGCAGGCATCGCCGTCTCTGAGTGTGCATAACTGTCACAGCCATGTCTCATTCAGGTGACAGCATTTTATAACACCCCTCTCGCTTCTCCAGCTCTTCCGGTCCTTTCGCTCCTCTTCTGAAGTATTTCTGGGATTTGGAGTGGGTGACAGAGACATCCCGTTTGCAGTGGGGAACTCAGCAATCCCTTCTCAGTGCTTGGGTGAGCTTTACATCTCTGCTTTCACCTATACCCACGGCTGAAAGAGGTTCCTCCAGTAAAATCTGAGAGCTGCACCAGTCTGTGGGGATAAAGACAAGCAGTTTACCTGCGACTCCATTACCAATACATCTGTAGCATTGCTTGGTTCTCCCGTAGGCCCAGGACCTCCCTGGTGATAGCTTTGGACACGGTTACAGCGCAGACATGAGTTCCTTGCCGTGGACCAAGGCTCCGATATCCACAGGTTTAAGCTGGGCACCTGTGTTTTATGGAGGACACTCAGGCTGTAAGATGAAGGATGGACCGAAGAGAGCAGAAAACAGGGGGAAGGAGAGAGAGGAGGGAGAGGCTGATGCAATGTGGGTGAAGTTCATGGATGTCCAGCCTGGGAGGAAGGGGCTTTGGGTGGAAAGAAGGGAACAAGGCTAAGAGATGAGAAGGAAATAGAATAGACAGGGTTTGTGGTTGGATGAGGGTGGAGTTTTGAAACGTGGGCAGTTTAGGAGTGGGGAGAGGCTGGCAGGGAGGGTAGACATTTGTGTTTCCCGAGGACAAGTTTGAAGTTCCAGTGGGACAGGAGTGTGTGTGTGGATGCACATGTCACCTGGACACACGGCCTCTGGAGATCATGCTTGTCCCATGATGCCTTGCTAATTTCCTTCTGCACACACTCAGGAACTCAGAGACCATCTAATGAAATTTGGTAGGTTCATTCCTTTCCCTCTTCTCCTCTCCCTCCTCCTTTTCCTCCTCTTCTTCCTTCTCCCCTCTCCTCCTCCCTCTTCCTTCTCCTCCCTCCTGCTTTTCACATTTTAGATGAAAAACAATGCAGAGAAAAGTGTATTTTGTGAGATTATAAAGTAAGGCGATATTTAGTTGAAAATCGGAGCTCAGGGATTTCCAGGAGAACTTTTTTTTTTTTTTTAAACCATGCATCAGATCAGAGGGCAAACAGGGAAACAAGGGTTTTGTTCTTAACTAGTTGCTATCGTTAAAAATAATCTGAGCATTTTAATTCTTTCAACTCTCTTCCTCCACCCAGTCCCCCTCTCCTTCCTCTCCTCCCCTTCTCTGTATGTATGTATGTAAGTGTACATGTAAGCAAGTATGCATGTATGTATGTAAGTGTGTATGTAAGCAAGTATGCATGTATGTATGTATACATGTATATATGTAAGTGTGTATGTATATGAGTATGCATGATTGCATGTATGTATGTATTAAGTATGTATGCATGTCAGTATGTATGTAAGTAAGTATGTATGTGTATGTATGTATGCATGCTTGCACGTATGTATGTATCTGGCGACAGGGTCTTTCATATTCCAGCTTGGCTTTGAACTTGCTATTACCCAGGATGGCCTTAATCTTCCAAGCTTCCTGTCTCCACCCTAGTTCTGGGATTTCCGGGCATGCACCCCCATGTTTATCTGGTGCTGAAGATTGAACCCAGGGCTTTGGAGATAGTAGGCAAGCTTTCCACCAACTGAGACACACCCCAGTCCTCATTACCAAGCTCCAGGAAACACTCATACTGGACAGAGAGACTTCATCTGTGTACAGCAATGACCAAGTGGAGCTGGATAGCAAATGCTGTTTAGATGAAAGAGGTGTCCAGTTTGCTAAAGTCCTTGATCTTATTACTGAAGACAATGTCACTTTCACCGGTCACTGCTTCTTCTGTTGCTGTTCTTAGGTGGGAAAGTCCCTGTCTGCAGGGACATCTCTAGCCCATCTTACCTACCTCTGCTTGCTCCATGTTTCTGGCATCTGCAAACATTTGCCTTGTGACCCGTGTGCTTCCTCAGGACTAAGTCTTCTGCAAAGTGAAATGTTGGAACGTGGTGGTTCCAAGGGCCGATCTGACCGCTTGTTCCAAGATTCTGCAAGCCCGCCTTTCCGAAGCCGGGGAGCTCCTGAGAGTGCTCAATTGTTCTGCAGATGTCTTTTGAGGCATTGCTCACCCTTGACTCTCCTGTCCTTGAATTCTGATTTATATGAGCCCTGTGAGGAAACACCTTTTCTCTCAGGAGTGAGTTCATCCTTTATGTTTGATTCGAAACAAAATGAACACTTCAAACAAAGCTGTGTAGCTTCAACTGCTAGGAAGGCAGAACAGCCTCAGAGGCTGCCTGGAGACCAGGCTGCCCCTTGCCATTTTTTTCTTACTTCCTGTGCTTTCTTTCTTCTACTCTGCCTCTGCCTCCACCCTTTCCTCTCCCCTCCAATCTTTTGAGCAAAGGTATCATAGTGGCTGATTTTTTCTATAAAGGCTAATTTTAGACACCAAGAGTTTAATTTTATCATTATCATTACCATTATTATTATTATTATTATGAAAATGATAATTTTTTCTTACTAGTTTCATGTAGCTGAGCCTGGATTTTAACTTCTGATCTTCCTGCTTCTACCTTCTAAGAGCTTGAATTTGAAACCATGTTCTGATCCAATAACTTATTTTTTCCTGATTTGATAGGATATGTTTTATTTACATTTCTAATGTTATCCCCTTTCCCAGATCCCCCTCCACATCCCCTATCCCATCACTACTCCCCCTGCTTCTGTCAGGGTGTTCACCCCCCCACTCCCTCCATCTCCCCACCCTGACATTCCCCTACACTACAGCATCGAGCCTTGGAAGGACCGAGGACCTCTCCTCCCATTGATGCCAAACAAGGTCATCCTCTGCTACATGGGCAGCTGGAGCCATGGGTCCATCCATGTCTGCTCTTTGTATAGTGGTTTAGTCCCTGGGAGCTCTGGTTGGTTGGTATTGCTGTTCTTATGGGGTTGCAAACCCCGTCAACTCTTTCAATTCTTTCTCTGACTCCTCCATTAAGGACACTGTTCTCAGTTCAGTGTTTGGCTGTGAGCATCCGCCTCTGTATTTGTTATGTTCTGACAGAGCCTCTCAGGAGACAGGTATATTAGGCTCCTGTCAGCATGTATTTCTTGGCATCAGCAATGTTGTTTGGATTTGGAGGCTGAATATGGGCTGGATCCCCAAGTGGGGCACTCTTGGGATGGCCTTTCCTTCAGTCTCTGCTCCAAGCTTTGTCTCCCTATTTCCTCCAGAGAATATTTTTGTTCCCCCTTCTAAGAAGGACTGAAGTATCTGCACTTTGGTCGTTCTTCTTCTTGAGCTTCATGTGGTCTGTGAATTGTATCTTGGGTATTCTGAGATTTTGGGCTAATATCCACTTATCAGTGAGTGCATACCATGGGTGTATTTTTGTGATTGGGTTACCTCACTCAGGATATTTTCTAGATCCATCCATTTGACTGAAAATTTCATGAAGTCATTATTTTTATTAGCTAAGTAGTACTCCATTGTGTGAATGTACCACATTTTCTGTATCCATTCCTCTGGTGAAGGACATCTGGGTTTTTTCCAGCTTCTGGCTATTATAAATAAGGCTGGTATGAACAAGGTGGAATATGTGTCATTGTTTTATGTTGGAGGGACTTTTGGGTATATGCCCAGGAGTAGAATAGCTGGGTCTGCAGGTAGTACTATGTCCAGTTTTCTCTGGAACCACCAGACTGATTTTCAGAGTGGCTGTACCAGTTTGCAATCCCACTAAGAGTAGAGGAGTGTTCCTCTTTCTCAACATTCTTGCCAGCATCTGCTGTCACCTCAGTTTTTAATCTAAGCCATTCTGACTGGTGTGAGGGGTAATCTCATGGTTGCTTTGATTTACATTTCTCTGATTACTAAGGATGCTGAACATTTCTTTAGTTGCTTCTCAACCATTCTATTATATTCCTCATTTGAGAATTCTTTCCTTAGCTCTGTCCCCCATTTTTAATAGGATTGTTTGATTCTCTGGAGTCTAATTTCTTGAGTTTTTTGTATAAATTGGATATTAGCCTTCTATTGGATATAGAATTGGTAGAGATATTTTCTCGTTCTGTTGGTTGCTGTTTTGTCCTAATGACAGTGTCTGTTGCCTTACAGAAGCTTTGCAATTTTATGAGGTCCCGTTTGTCAATTCTTGATCTTAGAGCATAAGCCATTGGTGTTCCTTTAAGGAAAATTTCCCCAGTGCCCATGTGTTCAAGGCTCTTTCCCACTTTCTCTTCTATTAGTTTGAGTGTATCTGGTTTTGTGTGGAGACCCTTGATCCACCTGGACTTGAGTTTTGTACATGGCAAGAAGTATGGGTCGATTTGCATTCCTCGTTTGCTTGAGGATGTGCCTATTCCAGCATTCTCTATGTTGTCCAGAAGGGACAATGGCAGAGCCTTAGTGTGTCTCTGTTTAACTCCAGTGCGGAATCAGCTTCAGTCTCGGCTGCACATTCTGAGTTAAGGACCACGTACGCCCCCTGCTGACATCCACACAGAAAATCTAAACTATAAAACACTGGATTCAGAAAATCTTGTCATTGTGTGACCTGCAAGGCAGGACTTCAAAAGTGGACATAAATGTCTTGTCAAGCAAAAGACAGTTTACACCTTAGAGGGCAGTTGTCATCGGAGCTTATGTTTTCTGTCTCAGAGGTGGCTCCATTGCCTTTCTTGCTGCCCCTCAGTTGCTGTGTAAACTGAGGCGTGTCTGCCTCTGGACGAAGATGATGGGCTGGAGTAACCCATCCGGCAATGGTTTCGCTGCTGCTGAAGAAACAGGTGGTGATTTCCGAAAGCATGCTATAAAATGGGAGTGAAGGCGAGGTCAGACTCACTAAAATAACAAATATTGAGTCTATAACTATGCTCCAGGAGCTGTCCTCAGTGATAGGGTGTAGAGCTGTAAGAAAAAAAAATCCTGGGCTTGAGGAGATGGTTCAGAGATCAAGGGCACTTACTGCTTTTGCAGAGGACCTGAGTTTGATTCCTGGCACCCCCATGTAGGTCCACAATCATCTGTAACTAAAATATCTAGAGGATCTGAAACCCTTTTTTGGCCTCCATGGATACCAAGCACACACACACATATACACACTCACACACACACACACACACACACTCACACACACATACACACACACACACTCTCACACACACACACTCTCAGAAACACACTCTCTCTCTCACACACACACTCTCACACACACACTCACACACACACACCCACACACACACTCACACACACACTCACACACACACTCACACACACACACACTAGAACACACACACACTCACACACACACTAGAATACACACACACTCACACACACACTCACACACATTGTGATGCATACACATATATATATGCAAAATACACAAAATCACATGAAGAAATATAATGATAATAACAATAATAATCACATTAAAAAGTCCTAAAACTTTTGGAATGTACTGGAGGAAGTGACTTTCAGTGTCGTGTTCAAAGACAAAATTTCAGGAATTCTGTGACTTTGGCCAGGGTCTCGGGGCTGTGATGAGGCTTGCACATCCCAGTGGAAGCGACTGCAGGCTCTGAATGGCACCACGGCTGTGCCTGAGCTCCGTGAGCTGCTCTGGCCCTCGATGTACACATAGGAGGCTGGCTCAGTGTCGGCTCTGCCAGGTAATGGTGGCCCTGGGTGCAGTTGTGTGTGTGTGCTGATGGTGGGGAGGAGAGAGAATGGATAACAGGGAAGGGTGTGTATGAGTGTGTATATATGTTAGTGTGTGTGAGTGTGGATGTGTATACCACATGAATGCCTGGAACTGGAGTTACAGACAGTTATGAGACACCATAACTGAGAACCATGTGGGTTCTGGGAGTAAAACCAGGTCCTTTGCAAGAGCCACTAGTGTTCACTGCTGAGCTGTCTGTCCGGACTTAGGATTGTGTTCTTTGGAGTAAGGCGAACTTTAGGGACACTAGAAACACACTCACTTATATTACTAATCAGGAGTAGGAAAACAATCATTAAGGCTTTAAGACTTGGTTATTGATGTGAAAGAGCTTAGAAAAATATAAAGACTTATCTAAGCATAAAAATGTCAAGTCTGGATAAGACAAGCAATTTCCTTATTAACAGGAATCAGCCTAGTTTGGCCTTTAAAAACCTTTGAAGGTAGATTCTGACAGCATAGAGGGCAGGCAGCTGTGCCTCTCCACCCCTTTCTTCCACCTGTTCAGTCCCCCAACAGTAGGCAAGAGAGAGAAATGATATCGGGGAAAGGAAAGAGATACAGAAAGGGGGCAAAATTATCCTTAGACTACTCCCTGCTGATTAGGGCCATCAAGTTTCTTGGGGCAAGTTTGATTTTTGCCAGCAGGATATATATGCATGTATGTATGTATGTATGTATGTATGTATGTATGTATGTATTTTTCTGTGCATGACTGACTACATAAAAAACCTCGACCAATAGCAACCACCACCAGCCAACAACCAACCAACAACCAACCAACAAACAACACCCCCCACCCCCACACACCTCTCAGGGCCCTAGCATTCACATACTCTCGGAAAAGTCCCTAGAATTCCAAATGTCACACAATCACAGAAATTATCTGCAGTTGGTAGAGCCACACCTCTGTTAGAACAGAAGGCAAAGCATAATCAACTGCCGTGATGACTCCTAAATTCTTAGCCCACCCCTGGGATTAAAATGAAGACATATTCCTACAATATTTGTGTGTGTGTGTGTGTGTGTGTGTGTGTGTGTGTGTGTGTTTTAAAGAAACCAAAATTTCAAAACTGTCATTATAGCCCAGTTTCCATTTTCTGTATTATTTCTTTCTGGTCTTCCTCAACCCTGCCTTACTAAGGTCCCCTTATGGCTTCAACTCCTTGTCTCCCTTGTCTCCCCTTGCAGTCTCCATTCATGGTGCAGCCCTTGCACGGTTAGTATTTAAGATAAGACCAATAGGTTACCCACAATCCATGATCATTCGTTTGTTCTCAGGCCACACCTGGCGCTGTCTCCATTTCGAGGTAGTTTTGATCTGGTCAGGTTCAGAGGCTGGTTTGAGCGGTCACTATCCACTCTTGGCTTAGGTCTGCGGCAGTCTTGGTGTGGGTGTCGCGTATCCACTGCTTGAGACCTGCGACTTTAAGAGCTGAGGGAGCAGACTTTTCTTTTCTTTTCTTTTCTTTTCTTTTCTTTTCTTTTCTTTTCTTTTCTTTTCTTTTCTTTTCTTTTTTTTCATTCTTTCCTTCCTTCCTTCCTTCCTTCCTTCCTTCCTTCCTTCCTTCCTTCCTTTCTTTCTTTCTTTCTTTCTTTCTTTCTTTCTTTCTTTCTTTCTTTCTTTCTTTTTGTGCAGTGTCAGCCATCCCTTTCAAGAACCATTGGAGGTGGGCGTGTCCACACTCGGGGAGGTCCCTTGAGTCCTTTCGAAGCAGTAGAGGTGGGTGGCCAAACATCATCTCAAAAGGAGAAGCCATGCAACGCACGCTAAACAGTACAAATGTCAGAATGTCTGGCCAGGGGAGGTCGTTTTCTTGACGACGTTTGGCCAATGAGGTTTTAGAGTCTTATTCGTTCGCTCAGCTAGTCCGATGACTGGGGGCGGTGCCATGCGCTCAAAGCTCCGAGTCAGTTGTGTGGGTAGGAAAAGCTTCTATTCAGCCTGAGAAAGCGCACATTATAACCAGCAAGAACTGGCGCCCCCTGCTGGGTGGATGTCACTAAAGTCCGTTTCTAGACGTTCAAATTCGAACCTCTGCTTTGTGTCAGTGTGGGGCCTCGGTCCAGGCGTGGGACCTCGGGTCTCGGGTTGGGACTGTTCCCAGCACATTGTAGATGTGTCGCTATAAATATTAAACAGATGACTGAGGGTCTCACTCCATGGACGCCACTGTAGCGTGGCGCCGAGACTCAGTCACTCGGTCCACAAGCTGTACCTGCCTGCCCTGTTGCTTCTGTCCTGGAGGGATACGACTGTCCTGGGGGGAATACGACCGCCCTGGCGTTTTCTTTTCCTACCATTCGGCACAAACACGACTCCAAATCCTGGTAGCTTTTCATACATGTTTATTTATTAAGTTTTCAATCCACAAACCCTCTACACAATAAGATAAAATCCAATGGACAAAGATACAAACTGCCCTTCTATAAGAGGTAAAAAGACCTACAGAATCCCTTAAGAATAATCATATCTAACTATCGCCAATTAACCTCACCAGGATCTAGGTCCACTTTCTCCAGCTCCAACTTGATACCCCTCCCAATCTCTGCTCCTCTTACGTTTGTTTTTCTACCTTTTCTCCGCCTACCTCTGCACTGTCCAGTCATGTATCACCTTAACATCACTCCACACAGATGGGCTTTGCTTGCTTGTTGGGTAATGTTGACAACCTTGGGTTTAGCACTTGTCTTCCAACAATTCTTCTAGAGCAGCTTTTCCAGATGGGCTGTTTCCTGAGCTTGTCACACTAGGCTGAGAAATGTCACCTCAGGAATTGATATTTTCCTACCTGTGGTGATCTGCCAGCCTCCCTGATTTTTAGTAACCCCTTCATCAATGATTAAGACATACTTTCTGGGAGGCAATGGGGTGGGACTGCTGGGCTACGTCTTCATGGACTGGACCTTGGATCTTTGTGTGAGCCTGCCAATGGTACACTGCCACAGCTAGGGTGCCAGACAGCTTCTAGGAGCTGTAGGGTTTGGTCTTTGTTTTTAATTTCTCTGGACCCTGAGACAAACAGTTCCCTTTCCTGATATATGGTTGTTTTGAGTCTCTTGATGTGAGGGATTATTCCTCCTGCAGGTTAATTCCCATCTGTAAAAGCTTTTGTGTATGGATTGTGACCAGCTTAAGTCCTGCTTTGAAAAGAAAATCTCTTTAAATTTCTTCACCATCATGGGTGGCAGTGGTGGTGGTGGTGGTGGTGGTGGTGGTGGTGGTGATGGTGGTGGTGATGATGGTGGTGGTGGTGGTGGTGGTGGTGGTGGTGATGGTGATGGTGATGATGGTGATGGTGGTGGTGGTGGTGATGGTGGTGGTGATGGTGGTGGTGATGGTGGTGGTGATGGTGGTGGTGGTGGTGATGGTGATGGTGGTGGTGGTGGTGGTTATGGTGGTGGTGGTGATGGTGATGGTGGTGGTGGTGATGGTGATGGTGGTGGTGGTGGTGATGGTGGTGGTGGTGGTAATGATGGTGGTGGTGGTGTTGGTGATGGTGGTGGTGATGATGATGGTGGTGGTGGTGGTGGTGGTGGTGGTGGTGATGATGATGGTGGTGGTGGTGGTGGTGATGGTGGTGGTGGTGGTGGTGGTGGTGGTAATGGTGGTGGTGGTGGTGGTGGTGGTGGTGGTGGTGATGATGGTGGTGGTGGTGGTGGTGGTGATGGTGGTGGTGGTGGTGGTGGTGGTGGTGGTGATGATGGTGGTGGTGGTGGTGATGATGGTGGTGATGGTGATGGTGGTGGTGGTGGTGATAGTGGTGGTGGTGATAATGGTGGTGGTGGTGGTGATGGTGATGATGGTGATGGTGGTGGTGATGGTGGTGATGGTGGTGGTGATGGTGGTGGTGGTTGTGGTGGTGGTGATGGTGATGATGGTGGTGGTGGTGGTGGTGGTGGTGGTTGTGGTGGTGGTGGTGGTGATGGTGATGGTGGTGGTGGTGGTGATGGTTGTGGTGGTGGTGATGGTGGTGGTGTTCTTTCTTTTCTTTAGGCAAGTATGTGGTTTGGATAGCACAGCTATCACAGATGAGGGGAAGACTGACATTTCCTTCAGTGGAATTCCCTTTCAAATAGGCTCATCACTGGAACATACCAAACCAGAGTCTGGAGGAGCTGGCAGGCCCAAGGATGCTGGTGAGCATGGTGTCCAGTGGATGCTGTTGGAGGGATAGGATCAGGTGACCTTTCGACTACCTCACAGCTGTGTGGCACTGGAAATTGAAGTTAGTATGGAGGAGGCATCATGGGAAAATTTCATCCTCTGGGGAAGCAGGTGGAGGTGCTTCTTTGGTATCTTCAGGCTTAATGGTCTTTGCATCTAATATGGTCTGGGGCTGGGAAGGTTCTGGTAGCAAAGCCTATCCTAGAGGGCATTGGGCCAACAGATTTCATGAATTGACTCATGAGAACTGGTCTGGGTGGTCAGGTCATCCCATACACACCTCTTAGACTCTGGTAATCAGAGGTAAATCTAGAGTGTCCTCAGATACCCAGGAGACAGCAGAGGAAGTCCAACCGATTTCAGAATCTTGATTTTGGAGGGCTTCATCTATATCCCTTAGTCAGCAGTAAATCCTCTTTTAAAGTTGTCGGACATGGTTTGTAGGACTGAGCAGGTCTCACATTGGGTCTGATCCCTTGAGGAGATCCCCTAACCAGGAGCTGGGGGAGGTTATATTTGCCTAGCCCTGTGTGGTGCATGGGGTGGTAAATACCAGCTTCTCCTGTAGGTTTATGTTAAGGAGATATATGATTGGACATCAGAGAGGTAGGTGGGAAAAGGTCAAGGAAAGTGGAAGAGGAGGCGGTAGGCGGAGATTCTGAAGGCAAGATGGAAGCCGATGTGTATGTTTCTCTTGGCGTATCTCTAGCTTGATGAGGTTGTCATGATTATTTCTGAGGGTTTCTATGGGTCTGATTTATCTTTTCTGGATGAGCAGTTTATGTCTTTGTCTGCTGGTTGTGAGTTCATTGTGTAGAGGGTTTGTGGATTGAAAATTTAACATATAAACCTGTTTGATAAGTTGATGGATGTGAGTCATGCTTGTACTGGGTGGTGGAGGACAGTGTGTGAATGTAACATGTTGGGGAAGTCGTAGGCTACCCAGGACAGAAGCCGCAGAGAGGGTGGGGTGAACTGCTTGGGAAGGGAGCCAAGTAAAGAGGTGGCTTACAGATGCTGTGATAGTGTCCAGGTGTGCTCAGAGTGACACTCCAGTGTTGATAATAACAGAGCAAATTAATATTTACTGTAAAATTCTCCCTTAGGCAAGTGCCCGCCTGCCTGGCCACCTCACAGGACTTAAGAGGTTTTATGTTAGAGCCACATGTATATCCCTGTGCCTGGTTACCTCTGGGAGGTGACTGGTTTAGATGAGGTGACCACAGGGGAGCCATAGTGTGGAGCCCAGTCAGATCATATAGCTATAGAACTGTGGGGTCATTTATGCATTCATTCAGAATTTATACATTCCTATTTAAAATGTCTAAGCTTTCTGTTTCTCTGGAGACCCATATATATTGTCCTTGGAAACCAGTGTCACATGAGCTTCGGGTACAGTCTCCTGAGGGATGGTAAAGCCTTCCTTGGCTTTTCTGGTCTTTCCCCTTGGGAGTCCTTACCTGGTCTGAAGTCCAGTCTATTCTGTCTTTTTCTACTTGGAGACTAGTCTTGGGTCCCCTTGGCCACTGAAAGGGAAACCCCAGAATCCAATCAAGGGACCATGTTTCCCAGTTTCAGAGAACTTCTGTGGGCTGAGAAACCCTGGGGGCAGCAACCTCTCTGGACCAGCCAGGGATTTGGTGAAGGAAATCTTACTGGGAGGCCTCCAGAAGTTGTGGGAATCTTTCTGTAACAGGCACTCCAATACC
Source organism: Micromys minutus (assembly GCF_963924665.1). Lineage (NCBI taxonomy): Eukaryota > Metazoa > Chordata > Mammalia > Rodentia > Muridae > Micromys > Micromys minutus. Next base: position 3,089,312 of record NC_137967.1, on the reverse strand, counting down.
AATGAGAGAGGAAGGGAGGAGATATGGTGAACTGAAGCCAAGGCTTCAGTGCCAGGTTGAGTTTGTAGCTCATTTTGTACTCTAAAGCCACCAGGTGGGCAGCAAGCCAGCAAGAGTTTATAGAGGCATGTGTGGCCATCAACTGGTTGCCAAGGGCAACGGCCCATTGTTTCAGCTCCTTCTCCAGGTCATTCTGTTCCAGGTAGCAAGTGATATCGTGCTTGGCAAATGGGCTGTGCAAGCAGCGGTCTAAATAAGTCACTAAATAAATCAATAAACCAGTATCTAATAATTGATCTTTTATACCTTATTCTACTCCAGTCCTTTAAAGAATTACAAATAAAACAACCAACCACACGGTTATGATATAATTGAGCTTTTTAAAAAAATATCAATTCTTTTCGAAATTACCAACTACTTATAGAACAGCTGCATCAATCTAGGAGGGCCAGGAACACTGACAGGTCCTAGAGCAAGCAGGTCACACATAACAGCTGATGTGTGCCTCAGGCTGTGACAATGATAGCAGACAGGACATAGGACAAGTGGGCAGCGCTCAGTGTTAGTGACACTGAATTGTGCTGTCGGGAACAACCCGTTCCTTAAAATACTGAGGTGTTTGGAATGCAGAGAGCTAATGACACTTGGCAGGAAACCAATATTGTGGCATGAGAGGAAGAAACAGGCTACAGAAAGATTTAAGATATCGTTGTGGTTGATATGCAGGGAGGGCAGGCACAAGGTAAGGCAAGGCCTGTGATTGGACAGTGAAAAGATGGGCAGGGACAGAGTTTTGGAAAGGGGGAGAGAAGCAGAGAGAGGGAGAAGCCAAGATGGAGGAGGACAATGAGGATCAGTCAGTTGCCATGTGGCTTTAATTAGTCACAGGTAGCTATGGATACCTTATAAGGGATAGATTATTGTAGGACAGTTTGTCTTATCTAGGTGGGAAGATTGTATCTTACCAATTGGATCTGAGATTATTCTAGAGATGTTTTGTGGAGTGTAAATTTACCGAGATAAATTACTGCGATAAGTCTGATTGTTAAATTACAAGTTTCTTGAGTTTTGATTTTGTCAGGCTGACGGGACTGTGGCAGTGACCTCAGAGTGCAGTTACCCGGAGTGTGGGTAGAGTTCGTGCGGAGCGTTACTGGAGGGTGGCGGCCATTGAGATGAAAATAGCCCACAAATACCATACAGCTCTAGGATACTGACTATAGTGGGGGATGGTTGATTTAATTTTTATATTTACTGCAACAGTGTATAGACCAGAGTGGTATTAATTCTGCCCATGTAGGAGACAAAGAATAATGACAACTCTTGCTGGCCCAACCAGGGCAGTGATGGGCCTGCCCAGGGCCCAGTTCTTTGTGTCAAAGGTTGGAGGAAAGGGTGGGTTACTTTCATTCATTGCTGTGACTTCTATTCTCCTTAGTGGCTGGGTCTGTTCTCAGCAATCCTCTACTTATCCCAAGGAACCTAACTAAGACCTGAGCATATGCTGTAGGGTCTTATTTTTCAGTATTACCCTGCATTATGGATACCTCTGTCTTCATGTCTTTAAGAGGAAAAAAAAAAAAAAAAACCAGGCTGGAGAGACGGCTCAGTGGTTAAGAGCACTGTAGCTCTTCCAGAGGTCCCGAGTTCAATCCTCAGCAAACGCGTGGTGACTCATGACCACCTACAATGGATCTGATGCCCTCTTGTGGCACGAAGGTGTACATGCAGATAAAGTATGTGTGCACGTACAATAGATAAAATGAATCTTAAAAAATAGTTTCACACTTTAGGAAAAAAGAGGAGGCAAACAGGACCGTGGAGACTAAGTGGTCTATCAAAACTGAGGATTTCTGGAATGCTCGTGAAAACCAAGTTTTTTTTTTTTTTTTTTTTTTTTTTTTTTTTTTTTTTTTTTAATCCCAACAGCCAGAGTTTGCTGTTCAAAACCATCAGGTCCTCTGAATGACATGGAAATATACTTCGATCCAAATACCTATACTTAATGTGACAGAGCCAGGGGCACTCTCAGGCTCTGAGATCATAACAACCTCCTGACCGAAACAGTTCTGTCCAAGGAAGAAGATCTTGCTTGAAGACTGTGAGATGACCATGTGAGATGACCACGGCCTCTTGCTAGGAGAAAGAGGAGAACTAGACCTAGAGATGGGTTATTACATCAGGGAGGGGGACAGGAAACCTCATATCTCTGGTGCTCAGTTTGATTGGCAGCCCAGTTGCTCTCAGTCTTTGTTCGGTGAATAATAAATTCGTGGGTGAGGAACATCATGGTGCTCGATAATTTAGGTAAAAGGGGAAATGAAGAGGGACTAAAAAGCATCAGCACACTCAGACGCACAGTGTGATCAGATTAAATCCATCAGCTTCGTTCTTTGTGTGAGACGGCTCTGTACATATTTAGAGTTGTTTATGGGCACCGGACAGCCGAGGTTCATCAGAAAATGACTCTGGAGTGAGGATCCGAGACGGCTTCGTCCGCACTTAGAGGGCGTTTATGCGCACGGGGAGTGAGATTTGTGCCCGAGTGAGGCGCTTTGTGCATAAAGCAGGAAGCCGCAAGGAGGCCGAGGTCTCGAGTGCCGCCAAAAAGACATATTTGAAGCATAGAGAGGCCCTGGAGGAGCCGTCAGCTGTAAGCTGTAGAGAAATAAGAGGCTGCCTCAGAAGAGCCCTCACAGTGTTTTCTCCCTTGATGGAAGCTCTCTCTGTGAGAAGAGTCTGCGTGAAAAATGGACCAGGAAGGGTGACTGTTGAGGATGCACACTCCAGCAGAAGGAAGGATTAGCGCTCAGCTTAGCAACAGCATCAGTGGGTCGTTTACCAAGCACATTCTCCTCAAATCCCCTCAAGATTCGATGGGGCAGGGATTTGGTACATTTTTTTTCCCATTCTGCAGAGTGTGGGATGAGAGTTTAGCTCCTGGTTTCACACAGTGCGGGATTTAAAACCACTGCGTTGCAATCCTCCTTCCCCTCCATGATGCACTGATTACAGGTGGATGGGAAAAGACAAAACAAAAAACAAACCAGACTGATAATTCCCAAGTTATATCTAAGGGGGCAATAAACGGTGTAGATGAAATAAAATTCGGCACGGCCAGACTTATAAAGCAGAGGGCAAGCAGAACCAGCCACACAGGGGACACAGATTGCAAAGCTCCCCCAAATCACCTACAGCTTTGCAATTCAGGGTAGGAAGCCCTCAGGGAAAAGGAGAACACATCCTCTCTGGTGCACAAAGAGAAGATGCTCTTGGTGAGTTCGCCCACCAGGAGCCACCTCAGAGAGATGAGTTCCCACGGCCTTGGTTGGTACAAACAGGAAAATGGGAGGAAAACATTCGTGTCTCCGCTTGAAGCATTTCCCAGTTTAGACAAGGTTTTAGGGTGCCTGTGAGATACTTTTCCCTCAAACACAGAACTCTAAGGGCCAAGACATTGCTGTTTTATCGATTACTGCTCACCAATATTCAGCGTGCTCCAAGAACATCTCTTACAATGTCCTCACCTAGCCCAGGAGAACTCTGAGATCTAAGGAGACAAAGGGACTTTCTTAGGTCGTTTTCAAGAGTGATCTCAGGACAGCTCCTGGGTCTGCTGGACTCCTGGCTCGCATTTCCGCCTATCCCTTTTTGGGAACTTAAAAATAAACTTTATGTGAGCATAGAATTGAGGAGATCATCTTTGAATATGGAAGTGCATCCCTGTATCCGTCCTCTTCTGCCCCCTTACTGCTTGTGTGGAAGTCAGAGGAGAGGATCACACATAGGTCATCAGACTTGGTGGAAAGTACTTTCACCCACCCTCTGCCGCCCGCTCTCCTCTTCTTCCATTGTGATGCTTCGAGTTTTACGTTAGAAATGGATCCCCGTTTGGCTGAGAATGCCCTGAATTACTGGTCCTCCTCCCCCTCCAAGGCTGGGATCGTAGGCATGTGTCACCATGTCTAGTCCCCATTTTCCCCCTCCTGATGTTGAAGTTACCATGTGATCAGAGCATCTGAACCAGTGTAACCAATGGCAGGTGAGTATGATGCTACCAATTCCTGGGTCAAGGGACCAAAGGAAATGTCCCCTCATCTTGCCCCACTTTCCCCTAAGCTCCTGAAGCATCGGTAGGACCGAGAGTCATGGAGCATCACAGAGATGCCGGTTCCCCTCTAGGGTGCGTGGTGCAGGTTTGAGAAAGTCTTTGGGTCTGACGCTTTGGATTTCTAACCCATGCCTAGTACGACCCCAGTTAAGGTCACTGTTACAACAAATACATCTTTACCTTTTCAAATTCCATTTTCAAGGCCTTGAAAACCCCATGGGACAAAAGAATAAAAGACAGGAGATGTGAGGGATAGTCTTGCGGGCCACGAGGATTCTTTCATTGCCATCTTTCTCTGCCATTTGGCATCCGTAGAGAGCGGGCACCGTGAACCCCATCCTTTGGGTCCTTTCCCTTCTGTCTCCATTTGGATTGGTGACACCACGGTGCTCTGGAAGCAGGAGGAGAGGGCTCTCAGTTTCCTAATCTTTGTCTCTCTTCTATGAGCCTTGGCAGTGCCTCCCCAGCATCCCGGGTCACCTGTTCGGATCCTGCAGCCACAGTTGGTAGAACACGGTCTGGAGACAGCTCTGACCCGTGCCTCAGACCCACAGCCCCTTCCTGGGGTATATCCCTCTGCTGCGGAGAAACACCATGGAAAGCGTTTGAAAAGGCAGCAGAACCAGGGAACCCACGTTATAGCCTCATGGGAAGCAATAGCTGCATGTCACCCTGCTTTGTATGCAAGAGGCAGCCATTTCTTCCGCGGCAGATCTGAATGGTGGGGATGAAGGGGGAGACGGACGAACTTGCATGAGATGCTCTCGGATGGTTCCTATAAACACCATATGTCCTGCCTCCCTCCCCCCAACCCCCAGAGGAAGCACCATGATTTTCTGCTCCTCCTACCTGGTAAGGAGACAGGGAGCAAAGGTCACAAGAGGATACCTGAAAGTTTGGGAATGCAACCTTACCGGTTCTGGTCCCCTGTCAAAGGTAAGGGGCTGACCTTCCCTGAAAGGAAAGGTCCTTTCTCAGCCTCTGTGACAGCCGGGTGCACAGTAAATTTCAAGAAGCCTGCAGAGCCTGAGTAAGAGATGGAGACCAGCTGGAGCGACGTCAGTGCTCTGGTCCGATCACGTGATTTCTTGCGCAAGAAGTGGGAGCCGATCAGAGATGAGAGTCAGCCGAGACTCCATGGGTTTCTTGACCCCATCTGTCTCAATTCCTTTCACACACACGCCTCGTACTTTTTCTCTGTTTCTCAAAAGAATCGAGATTCTTCTTTTAAGTAGCCAACTTACCTTAGCATCAAGCAAGCCGAGGCTTACCAGATGAAGGGTGTGGCGGCAGGCATGGCTTTACAAGCCATGGAAAGTTCCTGAGGAACTAGGCCTCTTCTGTGCTCATTCCTAGAACGGCTAAACGATTAGGCTCCAATGTCCGCAAGGATTTGTCGAAATCTGAGTTTTCATCCACTGCCAATGGGAAAGAAACACAATTTAGCACCATAGAAAGTACTTTGGCATTTTCTGGAAAATTAAATATGTACTTCTTTCTTACCCTATCCAAGCTAGTCTGGAGGCCTCTCTCTGAAAGCCGGAGCTGGGGTAACAAGAAGCTGGTGCAAACAAGAATGAAGCTAATGGAAGTTCTTCGGGAAGAACAGTTACGCAGAGAATCGAGTCCTTCCTAGAACTTCCTACTTAGATGGTGGAAGAATGCTATTAGTAAGAACGAGACAAAGGGTTTGAGAAAAGTTATTAAAGAAGAAAAAACTTGGGGGAGATTCTAGAAGCTGACAAACTGCAATCCAACCACTAGGCTTTTATGTTCAGCCTCAGAAATAAGGAAGTGGTATGAGTCGGGAGAGATTGTGATCACACAGCCGGTGACAAGCCTTGGTACCTTTCTGCAGTCTTAGGAGCCCTGATGCTCTTCTTTACAGAATTGTAACACAGATAGGAATCATATTGAAGCAAGGCTTCATGACAGAGACACAGAGGAGAATATTTGGTCTCAGTGAGCTGTCTGCCTTCCTGAACAGACCTGTGAGACCAGAACTTTTCTGATATTATAGAAAACCAAAGAAAAAACCACCTCCACTTAAACAAGGGCTTCACGGTATTTTAAGAGTCAAAGAAAAATGACAGTGGTCTTATGCCAAATATAGAAGAAATATAGAGAAAGGAAAGGAAGAATTAAACAGATCAGAGCGACTGAACTTTTGCAGAAGCCAAGCTTGATAGGACAGGCAGTAGGAAATAACTTTTAGTCTATTAATTCTGTGTCAAAATGAAACAGAATCAAATTCAAATGGAGTCATCCTGCCTAGTGCTTCTGTAACCGAAAGGCTTTCTGACACCAGCCTCAAGGAGAAAGATACTGAGTTAAAAAGAAATTGATTTTGACATAATGTTAATTTTTAGTTGTCACAAAACTACTGTCCACTTGCTCTGTTCCTCTTTCAATATCCTTACGTAGTCAAGGAAGACTTTAGAAGTAACTTTATTTTGAAAAGCTGTGCAAACAATCAGAGACAGAGGCTGTCAGGGTGGGTCAAGCCAGACCCAAATGTGCTTTCTCTCTGTTCAGTCTCTCCTGAAATGAACTGAACGGTGTCTTATACCTGATTTTCCCCTCACCTCTCTTACATCCACCCACTCCATGCCCTGCCTTCAGCCTGGGCGCACACAGCACACACACACACACACACACACACACACACCTACAATTAAACCAGCAAATAACAGCTTGTAGATGGGCCAGCCACATGGATATCAGTCACCACTAACAAGGACACTGGTTTTCTGGACAGATGTTAACCACACACCTGGGCAGGAAGAAAATGTCACAGGAACTTATGGTAATGAAGCCACATTTAAATTTTTATCTTTTCTCCGGATAGCTTCTGGAAGGGGATGCATGGAAAAGTACAGAGAGAGCGTAGCACAGCCAAGTTACGCCCCTTTCTCCAGCTGCCCTCTTCAGAACATCAGAATCTGACCTGCTCTGCTACGGTGTAGCAAACTGTTACAAAGGGTTTAACCGACAAGTCCAGGCGGCATAAGGCTGGCGACCTAGCTCAGTGGCAGAGCAAAGAAAGAAATGTCTATACTGAATATACAAACACCTTCTGCTGAGTTCTTAGACACGAGGTTACTGTAAGGTCATTATCAACTCTTAAGCCGATGTCTAGAATTAAGGGTTACTCAGGGAATGAAATGTTAAATTGACTCTGTGGCTGGATCTCTTTCCTTTACCCTCAAAAAGACTGTACTGAGCAAGGGGGGGACATTCTGCTTGCTTCCCACTGCCTACTCCCCAAATCTCCCCAATTTTATTTTTATCACTTCATCTGCATTCCATGGAACAGCAGGAATGGAGAGACCCTTGGGAGGAGGGTTGGGGGAAAGGATGCTGGCTCTTGGCTTGGTGAGTGCAGGGCTGATGGCTCTGTCTGATTTGATATTATTCTGGAGTTGGTTTTATGTGTTTTTGCAAATCTATACCAAGGCCCGTCTGTTCAGAGTTATGGATATTGCAGCTTTGTTGCAGCTAAGAACAAGTGTAAAGATCTGTGTGTGTGTGTTTATGTGTGTGTGTGTTTGTGTGTGTGTGAGTGTTTGTGTGTGTGTGTTTGTGTGTGTGTGTTTGTGTGTGTGTTTGTCTGTGTGTGTTTGTGTGTGTGTGTTTGCGTGTGTGTGAGTGTTTGTGTGTGTTTGTATGTATGTGTGTGTGTGTTTGTGTGTGTGTATTTGTGTGTTTGTGTTTGTGTGTGTGTATGTTTGTGTGTGTGTTTGTGTGTGTGTCTGTGTGTGTTTGTGTGTGTGTGTGTGTTTGCGTGTGTGTGAGTGTTTGTGTGTGTTTGTATGTATGTGTGTGTGTGTTTGTGTGTGTGTTTGTGTGTGTGTGTTTGTGTGTGTGTGTTTGTGTGTGTGTATTTGTGTGTTTGTGTTTGTGTGTGTGTATGTTTGTGTGTGTGTTTGTGTGTGTGTTTGTATGTGTTTGTGTGTGTGTATTTGTGTGTATTTGTGTGTGTTTGTGTGTGTATTTGTGTGTGTTTGTGTGTGTGTATGTTTGTGTGTGTGTATGTTTGTGTGTGTGTTTGTGTATGTGTTTATGTGTGGGTGTGTTTGTGTGTGTTTGTGTGTGTGTGTTTGTGTGTGTGTGTGTGTGTGTGTTGTTCTCTGAAGAACCTTAAGGTTCATTATTATTACTATTAACAAGATGTCTCCCTTCTCCCATTTTATTGTGTATTGACTGTTTATCTTCCCGTGCCTGCCATGGGAAATTTAATATGTCAGTTAAAATTGTAGAGTCATCAGTTCAGATTTCAAGCATCCCAGGAAACCGTCCCCGACTTGCCAAGACAATTTTGGCCATAAAAATAGATGTGATTTTTGCCCCTAGTATCGGGAGCTCCCAGCATCATAGAAAAAGTCTCCTTATACAAATCTGTCATACAGGTACAACTGACTCTGAATCCATCCCGGATGAAACACAGACATGTCAAAAGACAGGAGTCTCTTGTTTATAAACTATAGTCACACCTGTCTTTGTAAACCGTTGTATAATTCTTCTGCTATTATCAGCATTGTGATTGGATAGGTGTAAAACAGTTTTGCTGGAGGTGTTTAGTGAGGATGTCTCACCAGGAAACCACGGGGCTCCTTTGTTCAGGTACAGAACAATCCCGGACAAGAGAGTCGTGGTTGTGGACCTGGGCTGTTTCCCTGGCAACCAAAGTTGCGGAGAAACAGCAAGAAAGCTTCAGAGGAGGTTAGCATGAGAACTTTATTAATGCCAAGAAGGATGGAGACACGATACTTTCTGATTAATGCTTTTTACTCAGGAGAGGTAGAAAAACGAAGTCAGTGAAAAGCCGTCGAAGATGTTGGTGAACCACTGAGGCATGTCAAGTCACAAGGCTGAGAGGAGGGTGGGCAGTGGCCAAGCTCACTCCAAAGCTGCCTCTGACATCAGGTTCTCCATCAGGGCTCCACTTTGCTGCTCGACATCTCCACCGTGTTTTCAGCTGTCTCAGGAGTGTCCTGAAGCGCCCTCTGGAGAACCATTTTGAGGGTCTGGTGCTTCAGCTGATGCCGGAAGGAGCCCACGAAGAAGTAAATGATGGGGTTGGCACAGCTGTTAACAGCAGTCAGGACGAGCGATGCCAGGTAAAGACCATAAGCAAACACACCATAATCTATCTTAATCCAGATCAACAGGAACCAGTGGATGCCAAAGGGCAAGCCGCAGAGGAGAAAGACCAAGACGGTCAGCATGATGGTCGCGTACAATCTGGTGAGCTTCATGCGTCCGGCGCCACAGAACAACCTGGCCAACAGAGCCAGACTGGACAGGACAAGAACCACGAACAAAAACACCAGGCAGGCGGCAGTAAAGAAGTTCGAAGCCAGACAGCGTTTGTCATTTTCGTATTTGGTATCCAAAAAGCCACAGAAATACCTATTCAGAATGCAGATCAGCAGCGACAGGACCCAGATCGCAGTGCACGCCACCGTTGATGTGTGCTTTGGGCGGCGGCAGCGGTACCAGATGGGGCACAGGACAGACAGGCAGCGCTCCGTGCTGATGGCACTGAGCATGCTCAGACCCGCGATGTAGGGAACCATCATGACAGTGTTGAAGCACGGGAGAAAGATAATGTCGGGGTAGGAAAACTTGAGAAGCAGCAGCGTGGAGTCTATGATGTGACAGAGAAGGAAGAGAAAGTCAGCCAGGGCCAAGTTTAGGATGTAGACCGAGAAGGCATTTCTGCGCAAGTGGAAGCCCAGGAGCCAGAACACAATGGTGTTTCCTGTCAGCCCGACCAGTCCGGAGATGATGATGATCAGGTTTGGGATCAGGGTCCTGCTATTGAAACTTCCGGGTATGGTTATGTCCATTGGATTTATTGTTGTGTCTGCCATTGGTGAGGCCGAGGTGTTTGGGCTCAGAACCCCAGAACTGGTGCTGTGGGGAACACAAAAAGGACATGAGGCCTTCTGTATGAACACTTTTTCTTAAAGATATGTTTTCTTAGCACATATCTGTTGGGAAAAAGCAAAAGAAGCTTTTTCTAAGAACTACCATTTTATTTTCAGACTCTATTTAACCATAGGGGGAAACTAAATTTAAGGTCCCAGGACCTAGAGGGAGCTGGGACTTCCCAACAGCTGAACAGCTTCTATTATAAGGACATAGTTGTCAGAGTCCAGACATCTCAGGGATAACCTGTGACGGAACAGTTTTCTGAGTTCAGACATCTCAAGGGCAACTTTGCTGTCTTGCTGGCAGGGTCACACAAGTTTCTATTTCCAGGCCCAGGAACCTACTCCTAACCGGATTGGTGGAAACACCTTTGCTCAGTCAAATATGATTGGACAATGCTACAGCCCATCCCGCTCCCCTGTTATTAATATGTTTTATTCTTTAAAAAAGCTGTACAACATTACTTCAGGGTCGTAATTCAGCTCTTGGGTCTGTTCTGCAGTCCGGATGGACCAGAATCAGCTTGATTACAATACATTTTTTATCACCTGCACTGACATGGTATTGGAGCTATGCTGGATTTATGCTGGATACAAGCAGACACCACAACATATTAACTGTATAAGATGATGAGTTTTATCAGGAGTTTCCAGACATTTATAATGTACTTTTTGATGATTATTAATTGTTAGGCCTAGCTTGCCATATAGGAATAGTGTGTGTGTGTGTGTGTGTGTGTGTGTGTGTGTGTTTCAGGGGAGGTGGTACAGGCTGGCAGAGGGGCAGGTGACTTATTAAGAATCCCAAAGCCGTGGAACCCACCTCCTTGCCTTTGAGCAGTCCTTTAGAATCATCACCACAATGTATTGATTATGTATGGATGGGAGAAAAGCCAGAGAAGAAATATCCAAGCTAGGTTGGAGATGGCAGTCAATACTGTAGATTAAGAAACCACCCAGCTTAAACAAGGTACAGAAAGAGTGAGGAGAAGAAGTTAACAACATGGAAGGGAATAGCAGTTGTCTAAAAAGAAAAAAAATCAGAATCTGGAGGTTTTCTTTCATCTTCTTCTTCTTTTTAACCTCGCAAAAAGCAACCATGAGTTCAGGAATTCATAGATCTCCAGGCCAAAGGGGGATGCAGGCAGGCACCCAGGAATGAATGCCCAGATTTCTCCTCTGCTCTCTAAGAGATACCAGCCATTATGGTCCCAACGGACTAGAAAAGGAACTAAGTGGAAACCCAGTAAATCGTTTACTTCCAATTAGGGAGCTCAGAATTATTTGAAGCTAATTTCAGGGTCTGATGTATTTGTCTGTTATACTGAACCAGTAACTTCCAAAGGAACAAGTTAAATTTAGCTTGCTGACTAGTGTACTTGGGTTTGTAGAATCCTCTTTTAACATGGCTGAAAAAAAAATCTAAGACTTGGAGAAACCAAGATATTCCATGACAAAACAGATTTACACAATACCTTTCCACAAATCCAGCCATACAAAGGATAATAGATGAAAAATGTCAACAGAAGGAGGGAAACAAACAAGAAAGTAATCTTTTAACTAACCAAAAGAAGACAGTCACACAAACACAATTCCACCTCTAACAACAACAACATAACAGAAAACAACAATCATTGGTTCTTTCATATCTCTCAACATCAATAGACTAACAGACTGGAGACATAAAGAGGACCCAACATTTGCTGCATACAGGAAACACACCCCAGTGACAAAGACAGACACTACCTTAGCGTAAAAGTCTGGGAAAAAAATTCCAAGCAAATGGTCCCAAGAAACAAGCTGGAGTAGCCATTTTAATATTGAATAAAATTGACTTTCAACCAAAAGTTAACAAAAAAGATAAAGAACACTTCATACTTGTCAAAGGAAAAATCCACGAAGATGAAATCCCAATTCTGAATATCTATGCTCCAAATGCAAAGGCACCTATATTCATAAAAGAAACCTTACTAAAATTCAAAGCACACATTGTACCTCACACAATAATAGTGGGAGACTTCAACACCCTACTCTCATCAATGGACAGATCATGGAAACAGAAACTAAACAGAGACACAGTGAAATTAGCAGAAGTTAGAAACCAAATGGATTTAACAGACATCCATAGAATATTTCATCCTAAAACAAAAGACTATACCTTCTTCTCAGCACCTCACGGTACCTTCTCCAAAATTGACCATATAGTTGGTCACAAAACAGGCCTCAACAGATACAAGAAGATTAAAATAATCTGATCCATTCTATCAGATCACCATAGACTAAGGCTGGTCTTCAATAACAACAAAAGCAACAGAAAGCCCACATACACATAAAAATTGAACATTGCTCTCTACTCAATGATAGCTTGGTCAAGGAAGAAATAAAAAAAGAAATTAAAGACTTTTTAGAATTTAATGAAAATGAAGACACAACATACCCAAACTTATGGGACACAATGAAAGCAGGGCTAAGAGGAAAACTCTTAGTTCTGAGTGCCTCTAAAAAGAAACTGGAGAGAGCATACACTAGCATCTTGACAGCTCAACTAAAATCTCTAGAACAAAAAGAAGCAAATCCACCCAGGAGGAATAGACAGCAGGAAATAATCAAACTCAGGGCTTAAATCAGCCAAGTAGAAATAAAAGAAACTATACAAAGAATCAAAAACAAAACAAAACAAAACAAAACAAAACAAAAAAAAAAAAACCAACTAGAAGCTAGTTCTTTGAGAAAATCAACAAGATAGATAAACCCTTAACCAGACTAATCAGAGGGCAGAGGGACAGTATTCAAATTAACAAAATCAGAAACAAGAAGGGAGACATAACAACAGATACTAAAGAAATTTAAGAAATCACCAGAACCTACTACAAAAGCCCATACTCAACAAAACCTGACAATTTTCTAGACAGATACCAGGTACCAGAGTTAAATCAGAATCAGACAAACCATCTAAACAGTCTTGTAACCCATAAAGAAATAAAAGTAGTCATCAAAAGTCTCCCAACCAAAAAAAAAAAAAAAAAAAAAAAAAAAGCCCAGGACCAAATGGGTTGGGTGCAGAATTCTATCAGACATTCATATCTATCCCACAAAATAGAAACAGAAGGAACACTACCCAATTCCTTCTATGAAGCCACAATTATGCATATACCTAAATCACACAAAGACCCAACAAAGAAAGAAAACTTCAGACCAATTTAGCTTATAAATATCGATGCAAAAATACTCAATAAAATTCTTGCAAAACAAATCCAAGAACACATCAAAATGATCATCCGTCATAATCAAGTAGATTTCATCCATGGATGTAGGGATGGTTCAATATACAGAAATCTGCCAACATAGTCCACTATATAAACACACTCAAGGGAGAAAACTCCACATGATCAGCTCATTAGATGCTGAGAAAGCATTTGACAAATTTAACACCCCTTCATGTTAAAAGTCTTGGAAAGATCAGGAATCCATGCCCATATCTAAATATAGTAAAAGCAATATACAGAAAACCAGTAGTCAGCGTCAAACTAAATGGGGAGAAAGTTGAAGTAATCCCACTAAAATCAGGGACTAGACAAGGCTGTCCACTTTCCCGCTACCTATTCAATGTAGTACTGGAAGTCCTAACCAGAGCAATCAGACAACAAAAAGAGGTCAAAGGAATACAAATTGGAAAGGAAGAAGTCAAGATATCACTATTTGCAGATGATATGATAGTATATTTAAGTGACCCCAAAATCCCACCAGAAAACTTCTACAGCAGATAAACAACTTCAGCAAAGTGGCTGGATATAAAATTAACTCAAACAAATCAGTAGCCTTCCTGTACTCAAAGGATAAAAAAGGCTGAGAAAGAAATTAGGGAAATGACACCCTTCACAATAGTCCTAAATAATATAAAATACCTTGGTGTGACTCTAACCAAGTGAATGAAAGATTTGTATGACCAAACTTCTAGTCTTTAAAGAAAGAAATTGAAGAAGATCTCAGAAGATAGAACGATCTCCCATGCTCATGATTGGCAGGATTAATATAGTAAAAATGGCCCTCTTGTCAAAAGCAATTTACAGATTCATTGAAATCCCCTTCACAATTCCAGCTCAATTCTTCATATAGTTAGAAAGAAAAATTTGCAAATTCATTTGGAATAACAAAAAACCCAGGAGCAGGAGAGCAAAAACTATTCTCAAAAATAAAAGAACTTCTGAAGTAATCACCAACCCTAACCTCAAGCTATATTACAGAGCAACAGTTGGTGAAAACCACATGATATTGGTACAGAGACAAGAAGGTAGATCAATGGAATAGAATTTAAGATCCAGAAATGAACCCACACACCTATAGTCACTTGATCTTTGACAAAGGAGCTAAAGCCATTCAGTTGAAAAACAGCATTTTCAATAAATGGTGCTGGCTCAATGGCAGTCAGCGTGCAGAAGAATGAAGATTGATCCATACTTATCAGCCTGTACAAAGGTCAAGTCTAAGTGGATCAAGGACCTCCACATAAAACCAGATACACTGAAACTAATAAAACAGAAGGTGGGGAAGAGCCTTGAACACATGGGCACTGGGGAAAATTTCCTGAACAGAACACTAATGGCTTATGCTCTAAGATCAAGAATCAACAAATGGGACCTGATAAAATCGCCAAGCTTCTGTAAGTCAAAGGACACTGTCATTAGGACAAAACAGCAACCAACAGAATGGGAAAAGATCTTTGCCAATCCTACATCTGATAGAGGGCTAATATCCAATATATAGGATGAACTGAAGAAGTTAGACTCCAGAGAACCAAATAACCCTAAAATGGGGTGGGGCAGAGCTAAACAGAGAATTCTCAACTGAGAAATATAGAATGGTTTAGAAGCACCTCTGCCAGAACCTGACAAACACAGAGGCGGTTGCTCGCAGCCAACCATTGAACTGAGAACTAGGTCCCCAATGGAGGAGTTAGAGAAAGGACTGAAGGAGCTGAAGGGGTTTGCAACCCCATAAGAACAACAATACCAACCAACCAGAGCTCCCAGGGATTAAACCACTATCCAAAGAGTACAAATGGACGAACCCATGGCTCCATCTTCAAATGTAGCAGAGGACGGCCTTGTTGGGCATCAGTGGGAAGAGACAACCTTGGTCCTGCCAAGGCTCGATGCCCAAGTGTAGGGGAATGTCAGAGCGGGTAGGCAGGGGTGTGTGTGCATAGGCAGGCACCCCCATAGAAGAAGGGGATGGGGCATGGGATAGGGGGCTTATGTAGGGGAAACTAGGAAAGGGCATAACATTTGAAATGTAAATAAAATATGGCCAATAAAAATTAGCACTCACACCAGAAAAAAAAAAATTAGCACTCACACCACAGCTTAAGAAAGATCACTGGAAGCCTGCTGCCTTCAGAAGTTCAAAAGTTTTATGATAAATAATGCTGTAATAATAAAAAATCCCCCAGACCCCTCTTACTCTACTTCTTTTGTACTTTACAAAAAGAAGAAGAAGAAAGAAAAAGAGTTGCCTTGGTCATGGTGTCTGTTCACAGCAGTGAAACCCTAACTAAGACAAGTACTATGTTGAATAATACAGCAAAAGCAAGCATCCTTGACTTTTCTTGTTTTTATTTTAGACCTTAGAGAAAAGGCTTACAACTTTTCCTATGAGGTCAGCTGCACCTCACTGACTACAGTGTTTATTATGTTGAGACGCACGCCTTTTGGACCTATCCATTCATTTTTGGTATTTTGAAAGGAACGAATGTTAAGAAATGCCATAATTTTGTATTTATTTGCATGATTGTACTTGGGTTTTGGGTGTGTGTGTGTGTGTGTGTGTGTGTGTGTGTGTGTGTATGCATTGGGGCAGGGCAGAGATTGATTTTTTTCTCAAGTGCTTGATAGCTTGCTTTTTAAGACAGAGCATCTCACAGAACCTACAGCTCACTAATTTAATCAGACTAACTGGCCGGCAAGCTGTGTCTTTCTTTACCGGTATGTGCCAAACCTGGCTTTTATGTGAGATGCGAGGTATTTGAGTTCTGGGACTTATGCTTGTGCAGAAAGCACTTTACTATCTGAATAATCTTCCCAGAACCCCCTTCCTTTATTTTGTTCATTAGCGAAGGTTGTGATATTTTCTAGTGCTGAGGACTGAAGCTAATGTTTCTGCGTGCTAAGTACACACACCACCCTCAGGCTTCCTTGAAATCTTCTAAGCGTGTTGGCAAGCATACCATCTGCGTATGTAAGGATGAGGTTATAGATTTAGTGCTCACAACCTGACTTTGTCCACCCAGAGATTCTAGGCAGCTTGCTTCTTTACTCTGAGCTCCCTAACTTGAGGTTTATGATTTTGCTGTTGCGGGTGAGGGGCGGGGGCGTCGTCACTGTTTCACCACTAGAGGGCGCTCCAAGCTCAGGTTTGTCCTAAGTTCACAGGAGCTAGAGGACCACCTAAAAGCGGAAGTTTGCTTACAGAAGTCTCAGGCTGGTTCTGTGCTAGATGCAGACACTGTAGCACTCTTTCTAGCTCTGGTGCTCTTAAACAATGGTTCGGTGTAGCTTTTATTCCCCCCCCCCAGTCACTACTGTACTGTCTGGGATGGGGGGGTATAGTGGGCATTGTAGGAGAAAACACCGGCAGACATATCTAAGCCCACAGAGATCATGTAGCCCTTGGGAGGAACAAGATGGTTCTGTTACAGGCTTCTTTTTGCTGAGGTAAATGCTGGTTAAAAATAGCATGTGCTACATTTAAACAGGTATGCAGTCTAGTACATTTTCAGTTATGTACACAGTTTAAAAACTCTTGGGAAATGGTTCTATAATTCCGTCTGTAAACCGTGTGTTCCAAGACACATCTGTTCTTCTCAGATACTTAATCTTATGAAAGTCAATTGCTGATCTAAGAGGTTACTGAAATTTTATATGCTTACTGTACTGGCTGGTTTTGTGTCAACTTAACTCAAGCTGGAGTTATCACAGAGAAAGGAGCCTCAGTTGAGGAGATGCCTCCATGAGATCCAGCTGTAAGGCATTTTCTCAACTAGTGATCAAGGGGGGGAGGCCCAGCCCGTTGTGGGTGGAGCCACCCCTGACCCAACCCATTGTGGGTGGTGCCATCCCTGGGCTGGTAGACCTGGGTTCTATAAGAAAGCAGGCTGAGCAATCCAGGGGAAGCAAGCCAGTAAGTGACATCCCTCCATGGCCTCTGCATCAGCTCCTGCTTCCTGACCTGCTTGAGTTCCAGTCCTGACTTCCTTTGGTGATGAACAGCGATATGGAAGTGTAAGCTGAACTCCCCAACTTGCTTCTTGGTCATGATATTTGTGCAGGAATAGAAACACTGACTAAGACACTTACTGATATGTTTTACACTTTTTAAAATGCTGCATGTCCTATAAAGATTTCAAATCTGCACAATACAGATGGCGCAAGCCAGGGCAGAACCCAGCCAACAGTGGGACACTTCTCTTCCCATCTGGCATGGGGATAGGTCCAGAGGCTTCATATTGGTCTCTGTCCTGGGCACAGACATCTATATGGCTCTGGCCAGCACCAGACTTTCTAGCTCACACTGAATTCTAAGGCAACACCTTGAGGATTCTTCTTTGTCTCACGTCAGTGGCTGGGACTTCAGTCGGTGATGTGCCTGCTGCTGCTGCTGCTGCTGACACCCAAACTTGTCCTTTTGGGAGACAGTGTCTGTGGAATGCCAGGGTGGGGTTGGGAAATCAGTGTGAAAACACTGGCCAGTGGATGAGGTGTCTTAGCTCTGTCCAGTGCTGGGTCTCACTGTGGTGGGTTGAGTGGGGTCTTCTGTCATGATGAGGTGGGGCAACATTGTGGGAGACAGCCAATAGCCCTGGGCCAGGGTAGTTCTAGAGCCTCAGTTCTTGGCCACTTGCTTAGGGGAAGGAGATGTGGGGTTCTGACTGGCACTGAGTGTCATAATAAAACACCTGATACAAGATTTTAAATCTAAGGTCTGGACTCAATTTGCTTTCCATTCTTGAAGCAGCAGGGGTCTCCCCCTCTCTCTCTACTCTGTGGAGCATGGGGAGAAGTGACACAGGCAATTTCCCCCTTTCTGCTTCTAAAGTGTCTTTAAAAATGCTAAATCCAGGTACCCTAGTTTTGTGCCTAGTTCCCTCAGCTCTCGTGAAGATACTGTGGTGAAAGAATAGGTTTTCCACAATGACAACAGACAGGGGAAGATATCACCTTATCTGGGAACTCCCTGCATTGCTACCGATTAGTTGCAAGGCTGCCAGGAGATGTGAGTTGTATAGAGAGGCAGGAAGAATAACCCTCCACAGTAGAGCAAGACAAGGAAAAACCCAGAGATGCTGAACTTTACATTTCCAGAAGAAACAATAAACCCTGACATAGAATGAAAAACAAGGGCATAGGAGGTGGGACACCACTCTCTCGACTCAAGTAGGGCTGCAATCAAAAGAAAAAGCCCCATTAGCCATTGCTCTGCAAAAACAAGGGTTAAGACTGTAGCTGCACCCGGGTGGTGGTGCCACCTTTGATGCCAACACATCAAAGGTGTAGAAATGATGTACTTATAGTACTTGTGTATTAAATTCTCAAAAAATTTAAATAACCCAGTTCTTTGCATCTACAAATAAATTGAAATGATTTATTTTGTCTTACAAGATCATAGTAGAATAAACCAAGAAGCCCAAAGCAAAGAAACTATGAAAACAAACAAACAAAATGGAAACTTTCCTTGGCTGAAGAAAATGGGGAGGAAATAAAGGTTAACAGCGCCAAACGGTCAGCCCTCAAACACACATACACATGACATCACACAGACCAAACAGATTGTACTTAGGAAAAAAGAGAAGCGTGGGGAGGGACTTGTGGGAGGGTTTGGAGAGAGAAAAATGTAAGGAAGCAATGTTGTAATTAAATCATAATCTCAAATATAAAAATAATATTGGAAGAAAAATGACAAAACTTTCTATTAAAAAAAATCCTAGAATTGTGAAAATCAACAGGACTTACCGAAGTTTCCCATACAGCTAAGGCAGTGCTAAGTGGTAGTTTATAGTTAGGAGTGTTTTTGTTAAATCAGACCCAACTAAAATGACTTAATAATGAGCCTCCAAAGTCTTAGCATACCAAGAACAAGACAAACCCTAGTGAATAGACAGAGTCAGTAAAGATCAGGGCAAAGGTCTACGAAGTGGACGCTAAAGGAACAAAAATAAACTGGTTCTCTGAGAAGCTGAGTCAGCATCATTACCATCAGCCAAACAGACGTAAAGTGACTGAGATCAGACCAAATAAAACCAGAGATTAAAGAGGGGGCATAATGACAGAGGATTACTAGGGAATATTGTGAAGAGTTTTTTTCTGATAAATTGGAAGAATCTAGAAGAAATGGATACATTTCCAGCCAATATTAAAAATGTAGTAGTTTTTTTATGTAACAATAGGGAGTGTCTTAGTTAGGGTTTTACTGTCATGAACAGACACCATGACCAAGGCAACTCTTATAAGGACAACATTTAATTGGGCATGACGTACAGGTTTCAGAGGTTCAGTCCATTATCATCAAGGCAGGAAAATGGCAATGTCCAGGCAGGCATGGTGCAGGAGGAGCTGAGAGTTCTACGTCTTCATCTGAAGGCCTCTAGGAGAAGACTGGCTTCCAGACAGCTAAAATGGGGGGTCTTAAAGCCCATGCCCACAGTGGCACACTTCCTCCAACAAGGCTACACTTCCTCATAGTGCCAGTTCCTGGTCCAAGCATATTCAAACCATCACAGGAAATAACTGAAGAAGAAACCATGACAACACTTATAGTCAGTGACCCAGGAAATCCCTAGGAGTACGTATGACCAGGGCCAGAAAGGATGGAGCAGTGAGATGGTAAGGAAAGTCTGACTACTGTCTATATCAAATGTGAACGTGGATTCAGGGGAGTCTCCACAAAAGCCCAACTACATTCTCGCACAGATAGAAATAAAAACCCTAAAATCCACACAGAAACACCAAAAGGACACGGATGACCTCAGCAATCCTGCTCGAGAACGATGCTAGAAGCATGGCAACGAGTGGTTTCAAATGGTAACAGTGTTACCTGTATCGATAATGGAAGGGCGAGACCAGCCCGAGAAATGGAAAATGGAGACCAGTGCTGTGGAGCAGGGGAAATGGCTGTAAAACCACACAGCTGCTTCTGTCTGGCCCCCAGCAAAGGTACGAGACAGCCTCTTCAGGAAGCAATGCTATCGAACAGGAAATCCACAGGTAGAAGATTGAAACTACCCCCCCAACACCCACGCTGCACAAGATCAATTAAAAATGGACGCCACTAAGGCAATACACAGCCGTGAGGACACAGTGCAGACTAGATCCCTTGACTGGAGGGAATATGTTATTGTAGCCAGGAAGGCAATCATATGACTAGCATTCCAAAAGCAGAGCCAGAATTGCCATAGGTTCCATATGGGCTGCTTTTGGGCATATATAGCTCAATAAATCAAAGTCATATACAATAGAGGTAATTATAACAACTAAAATTGTTTATTTTGGCCTTCTTCACAATAGTCAAATTATGGAATCAACCTACAGGCACATAAAAGGATGTATGGATAAAGGAAATGCACACACACACACACACACACACACACACACACACACACGTTAGTTTTATTTAGCTATAGAGGAAAAACTGAGGGGGCTGGGGATATTGCTCAATGGATCATGTGCTTGGGTGCAGAACACCAGTACCTTTGTCAAAAGTCACAGAGGTGCTTCAGTGGGTAATGCATTTGCCATGCAAACATGAGTGGAGTTTAGATCTCTGGAACCTACTTCAAAGCTGGGTAACTGTGTCAGCCCCTGTAATCCAAGCACTTGGGAGGCAGAAGCAAGCCATGCTGGATAATTTCATGTCAACTTGACACAAGCTATAGTCATCTGAAAGGAGGGAACCTCAGAAATGCCCCCAGAGACCCAGTTGCAGGGCATTTTCTTAATGACTGTTGGGGGGTGGGTCCGGCTCACTGTTGTGGTGCCATCCCTGGGCTGGTGGTCCTTGGTTCCATAAGAAAGCAGGCTGAGCAATCCATGAGAAGCAAGGCAGTAAGCAGCAAGCAGCATCCTTCTATGGCCTCTGCATCAGTTCCTGCCTCTGGGTCCCTGTGCTGCTTGAGTTCCTGCCCTCACTCTTTCTGACGATGAACTGTTCTATAGAACTGAGAGCAAAATAAACTGTTTCCTACCCAAGTTGCCCTTCCCTACCCAGGTCACATTTGGTCATGGTGTTTTATCACAGCAATAGTCACCTTATCTGAGACACAGGGGTTCCCCAGAGCGAGCTGGCAGCAAGCCAGACCAGCTGGATCTGTCTGGCTCTAGGTTTAGTGAGGGACCTTGACTCAATTAAAAAAGTGTGTGTATGCGGAGTGTGATCAAGGGAGACTTCTTATTTCTACTTCCAATCTATACACAAGTGTGAGCAATGAAATTGTTTCAGGTTGAGGGAAACCAGGGGGATCGGAGAACTGAAAAATCCCACACGACAGTGCAGTTTGGGGTTATTTAGGAGATGATGAAGAAGAGCAAGAGGAGGGAGGAAGAGAGGATGGTGAAGGTGTGACTCCCATCCAGGTTCTGCGTTTACACACGAAATGTCATTCGCAAAACCACTTATATCGTATGATTAATAGATCCCGATGAAAAGGGTAGCTGCTCAAAATTCGTGTCTTAATAAGCAAATAGTTGTTTGCCCAGCTGCTATGTTGCTCTCATACCTCAATTCCTTGACTTCATTCCCTTGAATTTTACTGACAGTTTTAAGGACAACTGGACCTGTCTGGATTTCCTTTCATTTCTCCCTGTATTAAAATCACTGCTGTTGTAGCTTTGTTAGTGTCTTCCAGAGAACTCAGTTTCTTGAGATTTAAAAAGCCATGTCTTCCTCCCCACCCCCATGTTTGAGCATTTGTAGGGACAGACATTCCTTTTTTTCGTTTTTCTTGATGTTCTGTGGCAGGGACAGACCACTGCCCCCTCGGTGTCTAATCTATGATGCTGAATGGGCAGTTACTGCTGGTTCTGAGCCGTTCAGAGCATGCTTTCTGTTTCTCTAGATAGCGGAGCAATTCCCTTTGCTCTGAATTCGGGTGGGGTTTGGCAAGACCACTGGCTGACATCTGCAACCCGAATGAGCAAGAGGATGTACTCTGGAGTTGCCACAGGTCTGCTGGAACACTGCCTGCATTCTCTGGTTATAAGGCTTCGTGATTTGAGCTCATCCATTGAGCAGAATAAGCTCTGGTAATAAGGAGATCAGGACGGAGTCTCATAGGTATTAACTAGCAGCTTCTAATCACTCTCTGTCCAGCCTGTCTGCACCAAACTCACCAAAAGGGAGTTGCAGGCTGGGGCTCTTTTCCTCTCCTGGTCCTCATGGCAATCTGAATATGTTGCCCCAGAATGGAGTTTTGTGGATATAAGCACATAAAAGGTATAACAACAGAGCCAGAAATAAGCTGTGGATAGACTCTTACCTTTCCCCCATTCTTCTTGCTGGATGTAGCAAGCTGTCTTGTGTGGAAGAAAAGATACAATCACCACAGGATACTTCTCTGCTCTGGAGAAGTGCATTTAAAAGCTGGGAGGAAGTTAAAGTTTATCAATACCCCAGACAGCCCTGTGGTTTCCTGCTCAGTGTCCTATTAGCAAATGGGAGTGTAGGGTCTGTTACGTCATGTTCCTCTTGAGGCATTTCTCAATCTCTAGTTTTGCTTCGCTTTCATCTCTCAACTGGCCTTCCTCACAACCCTACTGTGTCCTCCTTCCGGTAAGTGATGGTTGTCTTGGAGTTCCCTGCCACCTGGCCCATAATGCCAAGCAAAGTGAGCAGTGTCCTTAAGTGCTCAGAAGGGATGGAACGAAGTCTCCAGTTGTCGCTCCATACTCCCCATGGCCTGGCTTCTCCTTTTCTCTGCTGAAGCAGCGATGCCAGCACATTTCCAGACTCTTCCAAGTAACACAGGAATGCCTCAAACGAAAGGCAAATGTCCTAAATATCTTAAAGGCTGAGCTTATAGTTTTGATCAGCAAACATTCATTTTTCTTTTTGTTTTAGAATTTGTCTGTTAACAATAATATAGTTCAACTTCATGAGTTGTAGCAATACTGTACGTATACTAGATGTATTGAGAAGTGACTAAAAGATCTGTCTGTCTATCATCCACCCATTCACTTACCCATCCATCCATCCATCCATCCATCCATCCATCCATCCATCCATCCATCATCCATCATCCATCTACCCATCCACCCATCCATTCATCCATCCATCTGTCCATCCACCCATCCATTCACCATCCACCCATCATCCATCTACCCATCCATCCATCCATCCATCCACCCACCCACCCACCCATCCATTCATCATATCTGTCTGTTCGTCAGTGTATCCATCCTTTTGCCCGCCCACCCATCTATCTATCTATCTATCTATCTATCTATCTATCTATCTATCTGTCTGTCTGTCTGTCTGTCTGTCTGTCTGTCTGTCTGTCTGTCTGTCTGTCTATCTATCTATCTATCTATCTATCTATCTATCTATCTATCTATGGCCTCAAACTTGCTATATACCTGAGAATGACCTTGAACTTCTGATTTTCTTGTCCTTTTCTACTATGTGGAGATACTAGGCATATACCACCACAGATAATTTATGTGATGCTGGGGGAATCAAACCCAGGGATTCATGAATGGTAGGTAAGTGCTTTAAACACTGAGACATAGCCTCATCCCCAGCCCACGAGTGGAAATGTAAACAGGCAGTCTGTGTTTGGTTAGTGGAGCAAGGGCAGGCACCAAGACTGCACAAGGTCTTAACTATAAGAACACACTGTGGAATCTGAATGTAGCAAGCATGGAATCGACACAACCTGGCTAGAGACTGGATTGAATGTGGGGAGGCCATTGGAGCCGAGGGCCTAGGGAAAGCACAGAGGAGGAGAGGATTGGGCAGATGTGGGAATAAAGACTTTGGCAGTCCTACTGATGTGGAGGTTGACTAGATACAGAACTGGTGATTGTATGGGGTGGATGATAAGGTTGAAGAAGGTCAGCGTATAGAGAAGAGAGGACAGATATGGTAGTTGCTATAAAGGAGGACAGGGCTGGTGCTCGTGAGTCTGCCAACCAGACAGGACATAATTTAATATGGTAGACAGTCACATCTCCACTAGTGACATTAAGAATGTACTATTTTTTTATTTTCTATCAATTTCTAATTAAAAATTAAAAAAAAAAATCAATAGACCACCTACCTAGTCAATGGCGCGGCAGTGCGTCACCGTTTCCTCTGCTACTTCAGGTGTTGCAATCCTGTGGCTCATTCAAGGCACGTGCCACAGTTCCCTTAGAAAAACAAGCCTCTTCACAAGAAGCGAGGCACTGTGAAAACACACCAGAGATGAATTTTATCACGTCTGACAGAATGTAATAACAAAGATGTTAATGTCTGTTGTTGCTAAGACACCGTCAACATTCAGATACAAAAAAGATTCAGGATGTAGTTTTGTGTGATTTAGCTTAAAGATGAATTGTTCACCCCTTTCAATTTGGAGTTACTCAAGTGGTCTCCGCATGGTAGGAAATACCATAGGAAAACCTCGTAAATGGCAAAACCACAAGCACCTAAGTTTTGCAGTAAGCTGAGCCACCCATGACGTCACATCGTGACACCAAGTCTGTGCTTGAATTCACGGCATTGCTGTAGAATTTCCTGATATCTGGTGGGTGTCCCAAAGGCCAAACTCTTCTAGAACATGTGGACACATGCTGGCTAGTTTCTGTCAACTTGACACACATCTGGGAAGGGGGGATATTAATAAGCATTTGCCTTCATGGGATGGTCCTGTGGGCATGTCGGTGAGAAATATTCTTAATGGATAATAATAAAACACGAAGGCCTAGCTCATGGTGGGTAGGCAGGTGGGCCTGGGGTGCATAACAGAGCAAGCTGAGAAAACCATGAAGGTCAAGCCAGGAAGTAGTTTTCCTTCATGGTCTTTGCTTCCGTTCCTGACACCAGGTTCTTGCGTTGGCTTCCCCCATGATGGACCGCCATCTGTAAGTCAAATGAACCCCTGCCTCCCCAGATCATCTTTGGCCAGTGCTTTATCACAGTAGCAGACAAGCACATTAGGACAGAAACACGGAGTACAGAATCTTCAGAGTTCCGGATGGGGGAGAACTTTGAAGCCAAGGTACCTGAATGTGCAGCATTGAACTGTAAGCCATCAAATGGGGAGGGTGTGTGTGTGTGTGTGTGTGTGTGTGTGTGTGTATGTATGTGTGTGATGTGTGTATGCATGTATGTGTGTATGTCTATGTATGTGTGTGTGTGTGTCTGTGTGTGTCTGTGTGTGTGTGTATGTGTGTCTGTGTGTGTGTATGTGTGTGTGTATGTGTGTGTGTATGTGTGTGTGTGTATGTGTGTATGTGTGTATGTATGTATGTGTGTGATGTGTGTATGCATGTATGTGTGTATGTGTATGTATGTGTGTGTGTATGCGTGTGTACTTGTGTGTATGTGTGTGTATGTGTGTGTGTGTATGTATGTATGTGTGTGATGTGTGTATGCATGTATGTGTGTATGTGTATGTATATGTGTGTGTACTTGTGTGTATGTGTGTGTATGTGTGTGTGTATGTGTGTGTGTGTATGTGTGTCTGTCTGTAGTGAATATATAGGCCACACGATTTTTTAATAGATGATACATTATATACTTATATGAAAATATATTTTTGAGACCCATCACTATAGCTAATGAATATATACCAAGAAAAAAGAGCCATGAATATACTTGGTTGGAAAATTTGAAAACTGGATGCCATAATTTCCTAACTCGTTTTGAAAGACCTTATATTTTTACTTATGTGTATGTGTGTGTGCTGTGTTGCAAACCATGTTCTGAGTATTCACATTCTACTTGCTAACCTCCCCAAGGGTTTATATGTAGACTGCTGTCTATAGAGATATCCTGTTATTTTAGCATCTCACGGTGGTCCCTTCTGTATGCGTGGGTTCTTTGTGGAATGAATAACCATTAGTACCAAACAGTCTTGAACTCTTGACACTCTTTTTTACCAATGTGATAAACACAACTGTGGAAGTGTTGGTTGTTTTATAGTCTACTTCCCAAGAGGACTGACCATGTAGACTGAGCAAGAGTCATAGAAAATGGGTATAAAGTCTTGAAAGGTTTATGGTCTCCAGCCATGTTATACATTTGTGAACTATTAATAAATGGTTTCTAGGATATGCTTTATTTTGAAATAAACATGGAGATTACAAGATTACAGCAATTGGGATTGGCCTTAGACATTTCTAGGGTTCAAATTGATTTGGATGAAAACTAAATAGATGCCAAATTTCAGGGGTAAAGACTGGTTTTCCAACCTACATACAAGTGGCCTCTGTGTCAGGGACAAATGTCTCCACAGGGCTTATGCAAAGCACCTTGGGCTATTCATACTTCAAGTATTAAGGCCAACTTCAACACAGTGTTTTGAAGATCTGTTGATAAAATGAGATCCCAGAACTCATTCATTCAGAAGCAAGCTGTCTACCTGCAGCAGTTCCCAATCCCAAGATGAACTATGATTGTTCTGAGAACAGAGTCTGAGAGAAAATAAGTTTCTACTCTCATGGTTACAACTGTAAACAGAACTTTGTGGTTTGGTAAGTGACTTTTCATTGCAGTGAAAGTCAAAAGTGCCCAGTAAGCCTTCTTCTTTTGTAGCAATGGCTCAAAGCATCCTACTTCAGCCTCATGCTTTTTCAAAGAAACTCACGAGGAGCCAGAATCAAATAAATCCATGCTGAGGCATCCTGAGGCACCTCACCCACATGGTGCTGAGAAAAGAGAGGACAGCTGTCGGCGTGACAGGGGAGTACCCAGTTCAAAGCCATATCTGATGCTCAGGCCAATTCATCACTGCCTCAGAATTTAAGAGGAAGGCTTCCTCCATGTTCATCATCCTCGAGAATGTCTGCCAGAGCCCCGTAGGAAAGTTGCTGACTCAGCTGCCATTTCAAGTGCCTGTTGAATAAGTTACGATGTTTATAAAGTGGTTGTCAGGGCAACCAGCACAATGAGCTTACAGAGCTACAGTAAGTCTGAGCCTACCACCTAAGGAGTCTTGGTGCCATTTCTTTCTTTTTTTCCCTTGCAACTTTATTTTTTTTATTTTTTTAAAAAGATATACATGTACAGATTTTTAAAGGCATTTTGGCATAAAACTATATGAATATATTTTTGTCAGTACTTGATTTTTTTTAAAGGTGCCATTTCTTGAGCTTCAAGACAAGAATATGAGGACTAGAGACAGGGTGGCCACACGGATCCTGGTCAGCTGCATACCTGAGGCACACAGTCAGGTCAGGATCCACTGAAAACCATAAGAACGTTAGCAACACGCTGATGCAGGAACAGAGTGCTTCGAGACCTGCGTGAGACTGCACCAGTCAACACTCCAGGAGGAGAAAGGGAAGGCCACCCACCCCTAGGTGAAGAACTTCAGGCAGTCAGTGTTGCTGAGTTATGGGAGTAGGCTTTCCACAGGGACAAGACCCCAAGACACTTTGCTCATGTCTAGGTGGTCTGCCTCATACATACACATTTTGGATTCAGCAGGTTATATATGTATAAAGAGCACAATAAAAAGTGTGTAATTCCTGCTCTATTCTGTTGCTGTGAAGAGACACAATGACCCAGGGAACTCTCGGAAAACATGTAACTGGGGGTTTGATGGCAGTTTTAGAGGGTGACTCTGTGATTATTTTACAGCAGACGGGCATGGTGCTCGAGAGTAGTTTCACAGTTCTGATCTGCAGGAAGGCAACAGGTAGGGAGAGGGCGAGGGCAAGGGGAGGAAGGGAGGGAGGGAGGGAGGGAGGGAAAGAGAGGGAAGGGGAAGGAGGGAAAGAGAGGGAGGGGGAAGGAGGGAAAGAGAGGGAGGGGGAAGGAGGGAAAGAGAGGGAAGGGGAAGGAGGGAAAGAGAGGGAAGGGGAAGGAGGGAAAGAGAGGGAAGGGGAAGGAGGGAAAGAGAGGGAGGGGGAAGGAAGAAGGCAAAGAGAGGGAGGGGGAGAGAGGGAGGGAAAAAGAGGGAGGGGGAGGGAGAGGGGAGAAAGGGAGGGAAGGAGGAGAGGAAATTTGTGCCTTGAAATTACAAGGTTAAGAAGGACACCCTGGTCAGGGTTAGGATTCTATGGAGAAGGCATTTCTGAGGACCCAGAAGCCCCACAGTCAGAGCACAACTCCATTTCCTGCTAGCAAACCCCAACCAGGGTCTTTATTTCTGCTGACTCAGTGACTGCTTGCCATCATTTCAAATTTTGATTAGTCAAGTGCTTTTGCCATTGCCCCATCTTACCTAGAGGAAAGGGAGGCAAGGCCGTTCAGAAGTTGTTCCTGGCCTCACCCCAAACAGGGTATAGTCTGGATTCATCCTATGTGTCTGTATCGGGGTCACTCCAGCAGCAATATGGCCAGGGCCGTGTCCACTACACCGGACACAGCAGATGATGAAGTCTCTACGGGCAGTAACTCTGAAGTTCACACGTATTAGAAGAGAGTGGGCCGATATGGGACCCATCAAGAACTCCAGTGCAGGAAATCTGAACAGAGTGCTTAGGTGGAGAACAGAGGCAGACTCCAGGGCTTGGGCTGGCTTCCTATCTCTGGAAAAGCCCCACTCAGCCCAGACTGCTTGGGTCTCAGTAGGACCGAAAGATGTGAGTGAAAGGTGACGAGGACCTTGATGGGTCAAGACCGAGCGTATGCATTTATCATGTGCTCCTCTGGCTGCTGCAACCCTGCTTAGGAGGGAGCGGAGGAAAAGCCACAACTTCTGCTATTGTCTTGCAGGGAACACTTTTGCCCTGAGCGAGCTTTGTTAGAATCTGTGTTTGTTACCACAACCATGTACCTGGCAAAAAGCAACTTTTGGATCGAAAATTTTTCTTTTTTTTTCCTTTCGGCCCACAGTTTGAAAGAGTAGCTCATGGTGTTGATCATGAGATTACCCGTGTTTTCTTATGCAGCCTAAGCATGACTCCGACTCTACCTCAGAAAGTCCCTGTGACCCCTTGACCTACAGCCGCAATATTTAGGTTTCTTCTGGGTCTACTCTGGTTGTGTAATGAGCTGTGTGAACTGAAGTTACTAGAAAAAAAATAAAGCTGCATGTTTGTTAGAGAGTCCATGAGGCTGACAGCGTAGAACTGTGTCTGCTCACAGTAGAGATGATGCCAGTCTAGATTAGAGCCAAATTGTGTTGGGTTACGTGTCTTTCCTCTTAACCATTCCCTGGGCATCTCTGTATTTGACATAACCCCCTTAGCATTAGGTTTTAACATCCTAATAGGCAACGGCCTCCCACCCTCCTAAAGGCTAAGAAAGCTATCAGAGAACAGCTAAGGCCCGGAGCTGTGACTTCCCTGTTTGGATGTAGCCCACCTAGCCGAGGTTCCATTGGTGCGTTTAAAAATTTATTTATGGCATTTTTTTCTCCCTCTGTAATTCTGTTACTGTAGAAATCTCATGAAGCTGTTTCTAAACTGGAACAGAGTTTTGGGGAAATTTGAACATGAGTTCCTGATCCACAGACCTCATCTTTGGTTCAGAACACGCACTCTTGTGTTTCTTTGAGTGTTGTTTCGTGTGAATGATGGAAGCTGTTTTTTTTTTTCTTTCTTTCTTAATTGGATATTTTCTTTATTTACATTTCCAATGTTATTCCCTTTCCCGGTTTCCCCTCTGGAGTCCCCCTACTCCTTCCCCCTTCCTCCTGCCTCTATGAGGGTGCTTCCCTACCCACCCACCCACTCCCTCCTGCCTCCTTGCCCTGGCATCCCCCTACACTAAGGAATCAAGCCGTCACAGGACCAAGGGCCTCTCCTCCCATTGATGCCCAATAAGGCCATCCTCTGCTACATGTGCAGCTGGAGCCATGGGTCCGTCCATGTGTACTCTTTGGTTGGTAGTTAAGTCCCTGGGAGTTCTAAGGGGTCTGGTAGGTTGGTACTGTTGTTCTTCCTATGGGGTTGCAAACCCCTTCAGCTCCTTCAATCCTTTCTCTAACTCCTCCATTGGGGACCCAGTACTCAGTCTGATGGTTGGCTGTGAGCATTCACCCCTGTATTTGTCAGGCTCTGGCACAGCCTCTGAAGAGACGGCCATATCAGGCTCCTGTCATGGTGCACTTCTTGGCATCAGCAATATTCTCTGTATATTGTGTATATATATATATGGGACTGTATATGGGATGGATCCTGAGGTGGGGCAGTCTCTGATTCCTATATATTCTCTTGGTAATTTCTCTTCGCAGATTAGTTTGTAGTAGAAAGGGCTCATGCCAGGGCCTAAATATCTTTAAATGCCTTCCAAGGGGACAGACATGAAGGATCTCCCAATTTAAGGAGCACAATCACTTTCTGGATGTCCATGTAAAAATGGAAGGGATCTTCTGCCCTTAGCCATTGCAGCCTTTAGTAAATCCTGCCCCTGTCTAACCCACAGGGTCAGATGAAAATAAGAAAAAATGTGTTGCAAAGTCAGATACAAAGTAGCTATGAACAGGGAGGCAAATGTCTTTGGAGCTTGTGTTTGCTGTCTTGTAGTTGGAATTTGCTCTCTTGGCCTGTCTACCTCTCTGTCCCTTGGTTTCTGACTTGGTCACCAGGCTAGTGTGCTAGTCAGCTTCTTTGTGTTGAGATAAAGCACTGGCCAGAAGCAACCTGGAGAAGAAAAGGTGTATTTCACTTTATAGGTTGAGTCTATCTCCAACGAAGCCAGAGAAGGAGCTCAAGCAGGGACCCAGAGGCAGGAATGGGAGCAGCAACCAAGAGAGGGGTGTTGCTCACTGGCTTGCTCCCTGTAGCTTGCTTTCTTATACACCCCAGGACTGTCTGCTCAGGGATGGCACCACCCACAGTGGGCTTGGCTCTCCCACATCATTCACTGATCAAAAAAATTGCCCCCAGAAAAGCCTACGTATCAGTTTGGTGGAGATGATTCCTCAACCAAGGTTTCCTCTTCCCAGATGACCCTAGTTTGTGTCAACTTGACAAAAGCTAACCGGAACAGCCAGAGAATGTATTAAGATTAATGTTGCAGTAAAAATAAAAAGGGCTTCGACCTGTTCCCATGCGTTACTGCTCCGCGCTGCCCCCAGCTTTCTCTGATCTGGGTGGTCGCTCCCACGCTAGCTGCGGCACCGTATGGCTGTATAGAACTATCATTAATTCATCTCAGCCGCGGTTGCCCTCTGTTAGTATCTCTCCTGGCTGCCTCTCTGTTACCCGGGAAAGCAGGGAACGTTTTCTGTTGCCACCCCCCTGGTCCCAGCGGTGGCTACCCTCTCACAATTCCCTTGGCATTGAGTCGCTGTATAAAGGAAAAGACCACACAATAAATTCTGATTCAATTATGATATAATTTGCCCACCTAGATAAGTCAGATCGTTCTGTACAATTTCATCCCTTATAAAGTATTCATAACAACCTGTATTTATACAGAAGCATAGAGAGGAACATCTCCGTCTGCCTCTAAGTTGCTTCCTCGGCTTCCTCTTCCCCCTTCATAGACTTTTCCCCGCCTACCCTTCCTTCTTATTCAGTGATAGGCTCCTGGACCTGCCTTGTTGCGTAATGACGTCATCCTACAGATGAACACTCCCCCTTGCATGATATATAACATCGTGGTGAAGCAACAGCCTGTGCCGTTTCAGTGGGCAATCAACTGTCAATCAGACCTTTGTGGCTAGAGATACAGATACAGATGACTCAGGAATTCCTGAGAGTGCTCTAAAATGGAGGGGGAAGGTTGGGTGCACTCTCTAAATGACAGCTATTCACTAAGTACCTGCTATGCTCCACAAAGTATCCGTGCACAGCTGTGAACCAAACCAAGTCTTGTTTTAAGAGGCTACATTCTACTGGAGGAAAACTGGCAACTATTGCATGTCTCTCTAGTTTATCCATTTCTGGTTCTCCTGGATCTCTGATCCATGATACTATGTTTCGGAGTCTCCTCGCATCTGACTATCTTCTGTAAGACAGCAGAGACAGTTGGGGGGTAAATGTCTCACAGCTCCACTTGTCTGTAGCATTCGTAGCATCTTTCATTCTATTTTCTGCCTTTGCCTCTGCTACTCTAAATGAAGCATCGCTTCATTTTCTTCTATTAAAGGCCATTCTTATAAAACAGTAGAACATTGGAGCCTGGGGCTTCATTCAGAGGGTATTGCAGGTTCGCCACAGGCCACTGTTACCCACGTTAAGGCGTTATACTACTTGGTGCTTTGGATGAGTGGAAGAATTAATGTTTGAGCAGTCTTCTCACTTCCTGGTTTCCTCTGTTACCTTCTCTTTGCTGGTCCAAGGAAGTGTATGCACGTATATAGCACATGACCATTCCTGGACACACAGAGAGGAACAAGTAAGTATACATAGATGGGACTATAGAGAGCTGACTGTGATTAACCCAAGTATGACCCATCATGATGGTTTCTAAATTTATATCTCTAACAGGGCACTTTGGTCCCAGACTAGCTTGTTGCTACCTGGCTGTGTCTGCTTTTCAATTCTTTCATAACCAGTAACTAGGAATGCAGGGGCTCCAACAACACAGTTGTCTTCATGAGTCAGGAGTCAGGTTCCATCTTAACTAGGGCTCCAGCTCAAGGACTTACAAGGATATAGTCAAGGAGTTGACTGGGGCGATGTGCCTCATTTTAGTCTTAGGGTCTTTTATTAGCTTACTGGCTGTCATCAGAACCCAGTCTACTTCACAACACAGCCCTCTGTTCCTTAAAGACAACAGTCGGTGTCTCCGGGACTTCCTGTCTTACAGCCAGACTTTCTGGAAGTCTCACTTGTCTGCTCCATTGTCTTCCTGATGTCCCTTCTCACTGTCCCTTTGTTCAATACTTTGCCAGAATGATGACTTCACTGCTACTTTCCACATGCTCCAAGCATACACTACTTTACAGCCTCCCATCTTTACAGGGTTTAGTCACGATTCAGGGTCTGCCTCTGAGGGATGGCAGTCTTTTCTGTCCTTGCCCTGCTCAGTCTCAGATTTGGCTGAGAGATCAGCCACTTGCTGACCCCACACTTTTCTTGCTGTTGGCCTGATCATTGCCCTAACATTCCACCCAGCATTTTGTGTCCGTTTTATTGGCTCCATGTGAGGGAGTTGCATTTCTGAGGTTTGTTTTTTTTTTTTTTTTTTTTTTTTTTTTTTTTTTTTTTTTTTTTTTTTTTGTGAGAAAAGCCAATCTAAACATTCCTGTACAATGACTGTATGAACATAACTTTCGATTTCTCTGGAGCAAACACCCAACTTTAAGGTTATTATCTTATATGGTTGATATATATCTAACTTAAAATTATTATTTATTTTTAAGTATGTGCCTGTGTGTGGGTAGGCACACATATGAACAGGTTCCCAAAGAGGCCAGAAGCTTTGCATATCCTTGAAGTTGGAGTTACATGCAGTTGTGAGCTTCTGGACATGGGTGCTGGGAACCAACACGAGGCTCACCCATGTTGGGAGGGTAACCTGTTTTTACTCAAAGTCTACTTATTTTAAATGTTAACCACTTCTAGAAAGAGCGGCATACACTCTTAACCACTGAGCTATTTCTCCAGCCCCTCCGTATTTGACGTTATGGATTACCACAGTTGCTGTACCATTTAACACTATGGCCAGTAACACATGAAGGTTCTTTCTATAACATTCTACATTTCTAGGAGTCTTTGGTGTCCTTAGTAATTCTATTCTAGGTTGTTATAAAGGTGTGTAGTGGTGTCTTGCCATGAATTTAGTTGTCATCTATGACTTTAGTTGTCTTCCTCCTTCTCTTCCTCTTCCCTTCCTTCCTCTTTCTCCTCTTCCACTTCCCCCTTCTACTTCCTCTTTTTCCTCCTCCTTTTACTGTTGAGGATCAAACCTGGGCTTTGTGATACTAGGCAAGCTACTGTACTTTCTATATCTTAATATTGAACATCTTTAGTGAGATAATTTACTTCATAAATATATGAAGTATATTCATTGCTACTGAACATCTTTCAGGTGCTAATTTATTTTATGTATTCTGGATCCAAACTGTCAGAGATGTGCTACAATGGGTAATTTTATGTGTCAACTCAGTTAGGTTATCTTGTGTAGTTATGTTTGGTTAAACACGTGTCTAGATGTTGCTTTCTAGAAGTGATTAGCATTTAAAATCAGAAGACTGAAAAAGAAAAGCAGATTGCACCTAGACCTTAAATCATTAATAATCCAAGAGCTAGGAATATAGCCTTGTGGCAATTTTTGGTATCCAAAGATCATTATGTTTAATCTATACACACCAAGAAAACTCTGACTGTTTCCATGTTATGTTCTGTTCTACATGCACTTTATGCTTCTGGTAACTAGTGGGATTTCAATGCATGCTATCAAACCTCTAAAAGAATTTCCAATATGCTTTTAAAAATCTGTACATGTATCTCTCTTCTTTAAATAAAGTTGTAAGAAAAAAATAAAAAAGAAAAGCAGATTACCCTCACAACAAGCCTTACTCAATAAAGTAAGTCTGTCTGTCTGTCTGTCTGTCTGTCTGTCTGTCTGTCTCTTTCAAGATCAGGTAATTAGTACTAATTTTAGGATTATTTAGATAGTCCTAAGAAAATAGAAGCAGCCATTAAAAGTCTCCCAAGCAAGAAAAGGCCAGAGCCAGATGGTTTTAGTGCAGAATTCTACAAGACTTTCAAGGAAGGTCTAATACTAATACTCCCCAAACTATTCCACAAAATAGAAACAGAAGGCACATTGCCAAACTTATTCTATGAAGCCACAGTGTTGGGTTTCTGTAAGCCCCACCTCTCAGTTACCTGGCAACAGCCAGGTATAAGCCACCCCACATTTACCTGGTAATAGCTAGGTGGGAGTTGCAAATCTAGGAAGAACCTGTGGGAAGCCACCACATTCGCCATTACAAGATGGCACCCAGCCCGAAGGGAGGGTGGCCAGTTTTGAGATAAGCAACCTAAGTGCGCATGCACATATGCCTGTTTTGCTGACTCATGCTGACTCCAAGTATGCTAATTAGAACATACAGAATGCACCAATCAGGTAGCGACACAGTCCTCCTAAGCCTATATAAGGAGGGTTGGTTTCTGGGCTCGGGGTCTTTCGCCACTGCAATCAAACCCGCAATAAACACCTGTAGAAGGATCCTGTTGTGGCGCGTCTTCCTTGCCGGCGAGATAGGCGATCGCTACAGAACCAGAGACTTGGCATGGGGGTTGGGGAAGGGAAGGCCCCAGGAAGTCTTTGGGGCTAATTCTTGTTGATATTCCTAGAAGTCAGTGATATGGAGCCTGAAGTAGTCACCCCTTGTAGCGAGGTAGGACTCCTAGTAGAGGGATAAAGACAGTAACCCACCCACAAAACCTTCAACCCAAAATGTGTCCTGCCTACAAAATGTTCAGGGACAAAGATGGAGTAGAGATTGAAGGAATGTCCAACCAATGACTGGCCCACCCTGAGACCTACCCCATGGGTAAGAACCAATCCTAGACACTATTAATGATACATTGCTATTCTTGCAGACAGGAGCCCAGAGTAAGTGTCCTCTGAGAAGCTTCACCCAGCAGCTGACTGAAACATGTACAGGTACCCCTAGCCAAACGTTGGACTGAGCTTGGGGAGTATTGTGGAAGAGCTGGGGCAAGGATTGAGGGATCTGAAGAGGGGAAGCATCAGGAGCCATAACGGGCAAGTTAATAACTAGCAGGTGATCATCCTGAGATGGCCGCCTCAAGTTCAACAGTTCTGCTTTACAAGCATGCGGCCCACTGTGCCCAGCATGAGTTCACTTTGGTTTTTATAACTTCCCTCCTTGTCTCAGAAGTCACTGAAGACATCACATCTGGTGGTTTGGGTTTGACTGTTCCTCATTCCTGGCATGAGGACTGTTCTGGTTGATCGGATACCACATTGGGGTGATTGTAAGTGACAGACGTTGAGGAGTTAGTAACAATAAATCCACTTATGAGAAAACTCAAGCTACTAAGACGTAGAAGAGTAGTTAGGCAAGTCCATCTGGAGGTCGTGGTAAACTGAATTCCATCTGTCCCATGGGTGATGCCCTAGCATCTAAATAATTATAGCTCGGGTTCTTTTGTTAGAAGATAAACCCTGAAGTATGTCTGTAGACAACATTTACTGGAATTATAAGGAGCATTTATTCCTTTGAAGTACAGTGGAGCTAGCCAGTGCTTTCTCCCTCACCCTGAAGGATGGGGGGGGGGGGACAAATAGTAGCTTGGAAGTGGTGGCTGAACAGGAAACTCACCTTTGGAATCAGCAAGGGCCTGCTGGACCCAGACAATTTATATCTTCATAAAAAACAACCCCGAACAAATCTGAAAACAATAAAGGCTAAGCATTATTTCTAATGACATTTTAAACACGGCATTTATTAAGGGTTGATTTATGAAGCTATATCAATATGCGTGTGTGCTTGTGTATGTGTCTCACAAGGACATTTTCTTTTTGTTTCAGCCAGAAAATTTAACTCTAATGAGTTAATGAACAGAGAGACCTAGAGTTTAATAAATTGTCTTTTTATAAATGATACTAGCTTTGTCTTGGTAAGTTTGTAAATTTAATGTATAACATCAAATTAAATGCTAAAATACTTCATATTACCATTTATTATAGAATTTGTTATTTATTTTCAATGGGTAAGTGTTGAATGACAACTTTATCTTCCAATCCTAGTAATGAGAAAATTTACGTACAGTTCATATGGGCCAAAACCTAGAAACAATGCAAAAGTGTTTTTACTTGTAAACCAGTCTTTTAGACTTTTAAAAATATTTTATATATGCATATTATGTTTACCTAGAAAAAAACAGTTCAGGAATTTTCTGAGCATTTGACAAATGCATACTTTTAATAATATTCAAAAGAATAAACCATTAAATGCAATGAATTATTTCTCTTTTATAAACCCGTAGCAAGTTTTTTTAAAATTTTTTTTTAGTCTGTTTCCAGAGATGATGTTTGAAAACAAAGTTCTTGCATGAACAGCTTTTCCCTTTGTCCTAAACTGTACAATTAACCCTTTAATACCTGCATTTCAATTAAAGCCTATGTAAGATAAGATCTAAGGTAATATCTGTACCTGTTTTTATGATACTTGTCAAAACACCTCTAGTTGTAAACTGTGAGCACACACACACACACACACACACACACACAGACAGACATACACACACACACAGACACACACAGGCACACAGACATACACACATACCATTCTGCTCTATAACCAACATGAAG
The DNA here is from genome assembly GCF_963924665.1 of Micromys minutus. NCBI lineage: Eukaryota > Metazoa > Chordata > Mammalia > Rodentia > Muridae > Micromys > Micromys minutus. The sequence goes on along the minus strand of NC_137967.1, from coordinate 3,051,884 downwards.
TTTTCAGAGAGCTCTATTGTGTCATGACACTGATTTCTTCCAGTGTGTTCTCTGGGTCCTAAGATAGTTTTATTTCAGGTTTTGAGGAAGCGTTATACTGATTTACATAGTGACTACATTAATTTGAATTTTTAACCAACAGTCTATAAAGGTTCCTATTTCTCGACATCTTTAGCAACACTTAGGGATTTTGATTTTCTCGATGGTGACTTGAGGAAATCTCCGTGTAGTTGTGATATACGATTCCCTGATGGGTATGGATATTGAACTAATTCCCCACCAGGTTCATGACTTTAATTTACTGGGTTCTGTTTAGATGCAGAGTGACCGAGATTAAGTACCCACTGGTTTCACCTGCTATGCATGAATTGTCCCCCCTCCATGTCTGTCTTTAATTGGATATTTTCTTTACTTACACTTCAAATCTCTTTCCTCATTTTCCCTCTGGAATCCCCTTATCCCATCCCCCTTCCCCTGCCTCTATGAGACTGTTCTCCTACCCACCCACTCCCGTCCTGCATTCCCTTACACTGGGCTATTGAGCCTTTTTTTACAATAATTTTTACAATAATTTTTGAAATCATTTTTTATAAACATTTTTACAATAATTTCTGAAACCATTTGTTCTTTTCATTTGTGCATTGTCTTAAGTTATGATTCTGTTGCTGGGACAAGACATCCCGACCACGGCAACTCATTAAGCATTTAATTGGGCTTGCAGTTTGAGTTAATGTCTGTGATGGAAAAGCAAAGGCATAGTTGTAAGAACAGGTGATAGGCCACATCTTTATGCACAAGTAGGAGACAGAGGGAACTCCAAATGGTGTCTTTTGAAACCCCAGAACTTGTTTATATAGAGGATTACACTGATGAATTTCCATATATTGAACCATCTCTGCATCCCTGGGATGAAGCCTACTTGATCATGGTGAATGATTGTTTTGATGCGTCCTTGGATTATGTTTGTGAGGATTTTACTGAGCATTTTTGCGTTGATATTTATAAGGAATATTGGTCTGAAGTTCTCCTTCTTTGTTGGGTCTTTGTGTGATATAGAGATCAGCATGTCTGTGACTTCATATAAGGAATTGGGTAGTGTTCCTTCTGTTCCTATTTTGTGGAATAGTTTGTTGAGTATTGGTGTTAGGTCTTCTTTGAAGGTCTGATAGAATTCTGCACTAAACTCATCTGGTCCTGGCTTTTTTTGGGGTGGGAGACTTTTAATGCTTTTAAACAGTTGTGGGACAGTTTAGATAGTTTATTTGATCCGGATTTAACTTTTGTACCTACTATCTGTCTTGAAAATTGTCCATTCCATCCATATTTTCCTGGGTTCTGTTTACATATCCAGTCTGTTAGTCTATGTCTTTTCTTGGTGGGGGTTGAGTCCATTGATGGTAAGAGATATTAAGGGATAGTGATTGTAGTTTCCTGTTATTTTTGTTGTTAGAGGTGGAATTATGTTTGTGTTGCTATCTTCTTTTGGGTTTGTTGAAAGAAGATTACTTTCTTGCTTTTTACTAGGGTATAGCTTCCTTCCTTGTGTTGCAGTTTTCCATCTATTATCCTCTGTAGGGCTGGATTTGTGGAAAGACATTGTGGTAACCCAGAATGTAAGGGAAATACAGGGACAAAAAATGGAGTTGAGACCGATGGAAAGGCCTCCAGAAGCCACCCCTCCTACGGGTCCCTCCTATCTGTATAGATCCAACCAACCACCCCTCCTACGGGTCCCTCCTATCTGTATAGATCCAACCAACCACCCCTCCTACGGGTCCCTCCTATCTGTATAGATCCAACCAACCACCCCTCCTACGGGTCCCTCCTATCTGTATAGATCCAACCAACCACCCCTCCTACGGGTCCCTCCTATCTGTATAGATCCAACCAAGAAGCACTTACTGACATGAGCCTAGTATAGCTATCCCCTGAGAGGCTCTGACAGCATTTGACTAATACAGATGCAGATACTTACAGCCAACCATTGGACTGACCCTGGAAACCCCGAGGGAAGAGCTAAGGGAAGGAGTGAAGGAGCTGAAGGGGTTTGCAACCCCATAGGAAGAACAACACTATCAACCAACCGGACGCCCCTAAAGCTCCCAGGGACTAGACCACCAGCCAAAGAATATAAATACATGGATGGATCCATAGCTTTAACTGCATATGTAGCAGAGGACGGCCTTATCTGGCATCAGTGGAAAGGGAGGTCCTTGGCCCTGTGGAGGCTGGATACCCCAGCGTGGTGGGATGGAGGAGGAGTAAGGCAGGAGTGGGTGGGTGTGGGAGCACCCTCATAGAGGCAAAAGGGAGGAGGGATGGGGGTTTTCGGAGGGGAAACCAGGAAGGGGGTCAGCATTTGAAATGTAAGTAAATAAAATAACCAATAGAAAAAGAAAGAAACCCTAGAGCCCACACTCAGGTTTCCTCACAAGGCCGTACCTCTCACTTCTCCAGAAGCCACCAACTGGAGGCCAAGTATTCAAGCATATGAGCTTATAGGGGCTGTTCCCATTCAATCCACCACACACGTGTTGATGAACATCTGCCTGAACCTTTTTTTCCATCGGTGTCTCATAAGTTTCTTCTTCCTCTTTTTTTTTTTTTTTTGTTTGCTATGTGTGTAATGTTTTTGGTTTGATGCCAGTTTCAGCATCTGAACAGTGTACATAGGGAGACTGAGGCCTGACTGGGTTCCCATGGGGCAATCTTAGAAAGGAAAACAGGAAAGGAGAAAAGAAGACATTGACATTAGTGCCTGAGTTCAATTGTGAGCACACACATGGTGGTACATGATTGTCTATAATTCCAGTTCCAGGGGATCTGACTTCCTCATGAAGACACACATGCAGGTGAAATACCAATGCACGCGAATAAAAATTAAGTAATGTTTTAAAAAGGAGTTAAAATATAAAGAAGGGGAATATAAAAGATAAAGTCGAATAAATAAGAATTCATCTCTACATATTTGTATGGGCTGGTCTGATTAAAAGTTTATGTAGAAAGATGATAAGCATTCCAAAGTAGGTCACAAAAGAGAGAAATAAAAATGAAAAAAAAAAAAAAAAAAAAGACAGCAGGTTTGTGATCTTTTATGGCCAGTCATACAGGCGGCTGTGGAAGATTTTGAATCAGTGCATCATTTCCTTTAGTGACCATCTTAACTCTGCTTTAGTTGATGAAAGCCAATTTGCTTAATATTTGGCTTCCTCTCTCCTTTTTGTTGGTACTCACCTAGCAACCCGCAAGGCGTGGCTTGTGTGCAGAGGCAGCTGTAACTAGCTCTTCACGAATATGTACAGTAGACAAGCTTGCACTGGCTGGTCCTAGTCTCTCACACTTTTAGATGTCTGTGGGTGGCTGTTGCCTATCAGAGTGCAGAATTCTGCACTGTAGTAGATGTCTCTGAATTCTGACTTTTCACACCATAGCTCCTACATATAATTTCTGACAACCACTTCCCCTAAACCCTTAGCTCTCCTTGCTAGCTTCCATAACTGAGGACCCCAAACAGGAAACATTGTTATATTGCTCATAACTCTAACTTGATTTCCCACCATGTTCAGTTCATATCTTTGACTCAAAGTCTTTCCCTTGTAGTTCATGTCAGACAAGCCCTCAGTGGCGTCTAGTAAGACCAGGGAATCCTCAGAGATAGGACAGTGCAGGGAACTTGGATTTCTCAGGCTGGAGACTCAGGAATCTTTCCAAATGGATTGCCACTACTACACAGGGATGGGAGGAATAAAAGAGAACTTCCTCAGTGCCGCTGCATCAGACAGGCTGCCGGACCCTGGGGATTAACTATTTTACCCGATAAACCTATGGGGGCCATTCGCTTTCAAACCACCACAGGTGCCTTCATTTCTTTACTTGATATTGGCAATGGTTTACTAGGTGTCACCCCCTCCAATGTGTATATAAATTACAGTTGAGTGTTTTAGTTAGGAATTATTATTGAATTTTCCTAAAGGGCTTCCTGCATCCACGGAGGTGACTATAAGGTATCTTCTTGCACTAACAAAACTTAATTTGAAAGACAGAAGTTAAGTAGAGTCTGTGACCTCTACACCCCAATAGTTGGGATCCTAAAATCTTCCCTGAGACATTAGATATCTTTGACTTAGTGAGAACAATTAAACTACAGTGTGGGAAGGGAATGGGAGAGTGGTTAACTATCTCAAAAGTTTGTGCAGCTGTGAAACTTCTTTGCATGAGCTTGTGTTGGGGCCAGCAATCATAGAGCCAATAATCAATTTTTATTAGTGTCTCCACGTGTACCATGAGTAGATGCTGGTATACATCATAAGTGGGGGGCGGGTGGGGTGGTTAATCTATGTTTTACATTTTGTTTGTTGTAAAGCTTATTAGGTAGGTGCATGACCTTGCAGGCAAATTTCCTGTTAGTGCCTTTCTATTATTAATGCTTATTTTTTGAGGTGTGTGTGGGGTGTGTAGAAGAATTTGGGTGGGGGACTGCTAATTTAGCAGCCCCTCTTCCCAGAGACCCAGCGTTTCTTGTTCATTTGTAGTTGGACAAATGCTGACTCAAGGTGTTTTGAAAGTGAACCACCGTATTTTATTTCTTACAATGTGGATTGAGAAAACAGCAAGGCGTGATCTTTGCTTCCCAAGTGTGTAAGGAGAGCACCAAGCGTGGTGGGTGAAGGAGTCAGACATGTTCAGTTGGATTTTACCATGTCAGATCCATGGCTGTAGCAGCTAATTAAGTTACTTTGGACTTCCTGTTGCTATATACGGTCAATGCTTGCTGAAGATTGCACTTGACGAAAAACGTACAAAATCGACAGAGAGAGAATCTGCTGCATTGTATAACCAGGGATGTCAGCGGAGCCACCATCACCTTTAAAAGGTCCTGAGTTCAATTCCCAGCACCCACATGGTGGCTCACAACCATCTATAATGGGATCCGATGCCCTCTTCTGGTGTGTCTGAAGACAGCTGCAGTGTACTCACATACATAAAATGAATAACTGGAGGAAAAAAAAAGGAAACCTAAGCAAAGAATAAAGAAATCATGAAGTTCCTAGATTCTGAGTTCGCCTTTCTGGCTTCAAGGGAACCTTTCATATTGCCAGAGGAAGCAGAAGCAGCCAGGGAGGCTTGCTGACGGAAAACTCCTTCTGATCCCCCAAAGGACTTCCTCAAAGATGCTCACAGGACTTTCCCCTCATATTCCCCACTCCCACACCCTAGTCCTGCAGCAGAAGTACCCACTGAAACAGCAGGCGGTCAGAATGGGCATCTCAGTGAAACCTGTCGGCTGGCCGGGCGACCCAAGGATCTCTGTATCCAGGTGTTTAGAAAGGATCTACCACTTTCAATGACGTGCGTTCCATTTTCTGAGCCAAAATGATGAATTTCTGCTCAGGAATCCTCCATTGATGTCTCAAGGGAATGCAAACAAGCCTTGATTGCCACAGTGCAATCCTTGCCTCTCAGGACCACGCTGCTCTGTAAGAATCATTGTCCCTGTGTTACAGAAGAGGCAGGCTTTCACAGACGGAGAAAACTCTCAAAAGCTGGGGAGGTCTGGCTCTTGGTTTCACATCCATTTTCTGCTGAGATCAGTACATAGCTAGATGTGGTAAGTGTTCTTTACTGGAGTGTCAATACTTTGCATCATGTGCCGTGTCCCCACACCATTCCATTAGAGAGAGAGAGAGAGAGAGAGAAAGAGAGAGAGAGAGAGAGAGAGAGAGAGAGAGAGAGAGAGAGAGAGAGAGAGAGAAGGCTTTGCACAGTATTGTTCTGTATCATAACAGAAGAGCTTACTGAAGTCCAGCAATCAAAATGAGATGATTTCAGATAATGTTGGTCACTGGAATCAGCCCAGCATGAGAGAGAGCAGATCGTGGTTGAAGATCAAGGGGATGTTGCATGCCCTTTTGGAAAATAGGATAGAGGGTTACTGTCCCTGGTGTGCTAGAAATCTTGGCACTTCAGATGCTGAAGACAAAACCCCCAGGACTGAGGAGATCGCTCAGTGGGCATGCATATCTCCCATATAAGCATAAGGAGCTGAGTTCGAATCTCTAGCATCTATGTTAAAGGAAGGCGTGCTTGTGTATGCCTTTAATCCTTACTAAAGGCGGGGACAGCAGATCCCAGGAGCTCTCTGGCCATCTGGCCCAGCTGAAGTAGCTAGCTTCAGTTTCACCGAGAGACCCTATTTCGAGAGAGGAACATGGAGGATGATGGAGAAAGGATATCCTCTGGCTCCCTGCACAGCCCTGAGGTCATCCTGACAAGTGTGTAACAAAATTACAAAATTAGGGAGACAAAGTTTGACACGTGGTCATTATGCAGGTCAAACTTGGAAGGTCTGTTGAGCATCTGTTGTGAGAGAAAAGCATCAGATCCTTCAGGCACACACTGATTGTATTGTAACAACGCAACTTGTACACTTCAACATTTAAAATGAGCATCTTTGTCCTCAGTGAAAACCAAAACCAAAAAACAAACAAAAACCTCTCCAGGTTCTGCTGGTTCCCCCACTAAATGGCAAGGGTCAGGTCACCATCAGGAGAGAAATTTGTAAGTGTCACCTTAAATTGCAAGGATGTCTGTCAAACATCACAATTAAACATGCCAAAGGAGAAGCCATGTTGTCAAATGCCCACTTAACCCTCCCCCCACCCCAAACCCACCCTTGCTCACCGTCTACACCCCCTTTTCCCACAGAGGGGGGAAAAAGCTAGAATTCTATGCACTACTACACAGGGGCCCAGCACCCTCCAGCCTCCAGCAGAGCCAAGGGAACCGGAGGGCTTTTCTTTCTTCCCACAGAGCACGGTGGTGTTGGAGCCAGTTTTTGAGACAAGAAAGCATAAAAACAAACATAGAACAGAAGCGTGGAGATTCTTTTCCTGTTGTATTTTGCTCAGGATATTTCCCCCCAAATTAGTTGATTACCTCAAAAAACGGTGACTGAGCACAGAGGGACAGGAGAAAAGGGCTGCAACTTGCCCTCAGGGACTGGAGAAATTTAAAGATCAAATTAAAATAAAAAAGGTTGTATCCATCAGTCTTCTGTGCCTTCATCCTCCTCTCCTTCCTCCCCATCATCCCCATCCTCACCTTCATCCTCCTCTCCTTCCTCCCCTTCATCCCCATCCTCACCTTCATTCTCCTCTCCTTCCTCCCCTTCATCCCCATCCTCACCTTCATCCTCCTCTCCTTCCTCCCCTTCATCCCCATCCTCACCTTCATCCTCCTCTCCTTCCTCCCCTTCATCCCCATCCTCACCTTCATCCTCCTCTCCTTCCTCCCCTTCATCCTCATCTTCACCTTTATCCTCCTCTCCTTCCTCCCCTTCATCCTCATCTTCACCTTTATCCTCTTCTCCTTCCTCCCCTTTATCCTCATTTTCACCTTCATCCTCATCTCTTTCTTTATCAATATCTTCCAACCCTTCTTCCTCTTCATCGTCATCCTCTGCCTCTCCTCCATCATCCATATCCAGAAACAAATAGTGCTGCAAGAGGTTTGGCCAAATGTCGTCTTTGACGACGTCCCCTGACTCGTCAGCACCTGCGTCAGATGGTCAGTGAACCGGGTGAAGATGCTCTGGCTCTTCCTGCTGCCTCTTCCTGCTGCCACTTCCTGCTGCCTCTTCCTGCTGCCACTTCCTGCTGCCTCTTCCTCTTCCTGCTGCCTCTTCCTGCTGCCACTTCCTGCTGCCTCTTCCTGCTGCCACTTCCTGCTGCCTCTTCCTGCTGTCTCTCCCTGCTGCCACTTCCTGCTGCCTCTTCCTGCTGCCACTTCCTGCTGCCTGTTCCTCTTCCTGCTGCCTCTTCCTGCTGCCACTTCCTGCTGCCTCTTCCTGCTGCCACTTCCTGCTGCCTCTTCCTGCTGTCTCTTCCTGCTGCCACTTCCTGCTGCCTCTTCCTGCCAGCTTTATTCTGCGTTTGACTTGAGCACTTTGTCAAATCCTTTCCAGATTTCCGTTTGATCTCGGTGGACTTTGAAGACGGGTCACCGCTCTCATTCACATGGAATTCTTTGGAGAGAACTTTATTTTCAAGGTAAAGAGTTTCATCAAAATAAAAATCTATCCCGCTTCCAACTACTGCTTTTTTTCTCACTTGACTTTTCTCTTTGCTTCTAGAGATTTTATTTTCTCCACACCTTTGACTGCCAATTCTGAAGTAATGAGAATTATGTCTCTGTGTTTCCCATTCCCATTTAATCAATATGCAGAAGTGGTGGGTCATACGGGATGATTAAATAAAAAAAATAACCACGGACACTGCTCTAGTGTGGAGCCGAGCACACAGACTCTGTCACAGGGTCCCTTCCCAGGCACTTCACTCCACCCACCCCGCTGCTTCTGTCCTGGGTGGATACGACTGTTCTAGCGTGTTTCTTTCCTCCACCGCCCAGTCCAAACATGAATCCAAAGCCCGGTTGCTTATCAAACATGTTTATATATTAAATTCTCAATCCACAAACCCTCTACACAATTACCTTACATCCAATGGACAAAGATACAAACTGCCCTTCTCTATGAGATAAAAAGACCTATAGAAACCCTTAAAATATTCATATTTACCAATTGCCAATTAAGACCACCTGGATCTAGATCCTCCTTCTCCAGCTCCATCTTGATTCCTCTCGGAATCTCTTTCTCTCCTCCTCTTCTGTTTTCTTAGCCTTTCCCCTGCCTTTCTCTCTACTGTCCAATCATGTATCACCTTAACATCAACCCACACATCTGGGTGGGAAAGACATGGTGGCAGAACAATTAACAGCTGTGGTGGGGGTACCTGCCCACATCTGGGAGGACCAGGAAAAAACAGAGAAAGGGAAATGCCTGTGCTCAGAGGACTTTCTCCGCCTTTGTTTTTGTACACAGTCCTACAGCCTGTCCTTACTTGCTTTGTATTGCTGTGATAATCTTTGTGACCAAAACCAATCCCATCAGAAGAGATGTAACCATTTAAGGAATACCTGAACCCCCTGGTGACTGGCTTAAGAGTTTCAGAAAATTTCCTGTCATCACTATATAGTAATAAATCCTCTCTTTATCTCAATCACAAATAGAACAAAAATATGTCTTATAAAGCAAGATGCAGTTGCAACTTGGGAGAAAATTGCGTCTAAGCCTCTGTTCCCTGTCCCAGAGTTGCCTATTCATTTCTAGTATTAGATGCTGATTTATCAGTTGAAGAAAATATGTAGATTTCACATAGCTTTCCTCTAGTTTGAGTTCCGTGGGCAATCTGTTCTCAGATGCTAGAGATGTGGAAACAGATAGTGTTTGCATACTCTCTAAGAATGCTCTAACTTAGAGTGCCCAGGCTAGTCCCCGAGTATCTGTTATTTCTAAAATTGTCCTAAGTGACAGGATGTATAATTGTGAGTGAAGTAAAGTCTTTGTTTTGCAAACTTATATTCTGGAAAATGACCTTTAATATATCCTTTTCTAACCAGAGATTATGATTCCTGACTTCCATTTGATGAGACTTTGGTTTGGCTGGACTTTTAAACAATCCTGACGGCAGTTGCATATCCCTACAGATATTCCCGTATCACAGTGAAAGCAACTAAAGTATCTGGACATTACTTTAAGAAAGGGGCTCCATCCCTGTTTTGGTTCCCAAAAGCAGCCTGTGAAAGAGGCGGGTTCAAGGTCTCCACTGAATAAAAACATTGACTCACATTCTTTTTTTAAAAAATATTTTTGTCTATTTTATTGCATCCTCTGTCACTGTTATATATTAAAAATTGGTTCTAAAAGCAAGATGGAGCATCCATACCCATATCTGACAAAGGAGACTTCAAGCCAAACTCAGCCAGAAATGATAGAGAATGAACGCTACTATATATTAACGAAGAGAAAGCTCACCAAGAAGACACCATAATTGTGAACATCTGTGCACTAACACTGGTGTACTTACTTGTGTGAAACAAAGTGAAAAGATAGACTGGTCCAGATATAATAATAGGACTACAACTTCATCAGCAAAATTTTTCATTCACACAAAAGTCCACAAAAAAACTTTAGCTTAAAACCACACTAAAGATCAAATAGTTATAACAGACTTCGATAGAATCTACCATTCAATATTTGTAGAATGAACATATCTTCCCAGATGCCCATGAAACATTCTTTCAGTTACTACACAATTTGGACCACAAAACAAGTCTTTTAAAAAATTAATGTATTTATATCAAGAGCTGCCCCTCTCCTGGTCCCTCCTCACAGAGATCCTTCCTCCATCCTCCCTCTCCTTCTCTGAGAGAGTGGGGCACCCCTTGAGTATCCCCTTTCCTGGTCATCAAATCTCTGCCAGGGTAGAGCACATCCTTTTCCACTGAGGCCACACAGGGCGGCCCTCTTGGGAAACAAATACCACAGTCAGGCTACAGCTTCAGGGAGAGCCTTTACTCATAGTTGTTGGGGGACCCACATGGAGACGGAGCTGCACGTCTGCTACATATGTGCTGGGGCCTCAGTCCAACCCATGTATGCACTTTGGTTGGTGGCTCTGTCTCTTGAGAGCTCCCCAAAGGGTCCAAGGACTCTTTGCCCTTCCTATGGAGTTCCTATTCCCTTCAGAGCCTTCAAATCCTTCTCCCAACTCTTCCATATTTTTGTCCAATGTTTGGCGCTGTACATTTGCTTCTGTTTCAGTCAGCTTCTAGATAGAGCCTCTCAGAGGACAGTTGTGTTCTGCAAGCACAGTAGAGTATCCTGAATAATGTCAGGGATAGGTGTTTGCCCATGGAATGGGTCTCAAGTTGGACCAGTTATTGGCTGGCTGTTCCTTAAGTCTCTGTTCCATTTCTTTTAGACAGGACAAAACAAATTTTGGGTAGAAAGTTTTGTGGGTGGGTTAGTGCCCTTATTACTCCGCTGGGGGTCCTGCCTGGCTACAGGAGCTGGCCTCTTCAGGTTCCATGTCCCACTGTTAGGCTTCTTGGGTCAGGTCACCCAAGCCTCCCTCCACTGAATTTCTGGGGCTTCCTAAAGATTCCCTCAGCCCTCACCCTTGGTAGCTCTAGCTTTCCATTCATTCCATGGGCCTTTCTCCAGTCTCTCAGCACATCTGATCCTTTCCCTGTCCCTCTCCCACCCATCACTTCCTATTTCTGCCTCCAGTGACTGTTTTGTTCCTGCTTCTAAGTGTGATTCAAGAATCCTCACGTGTGCCTTCCTTCTTGTCTAACTTCTTAGGGTCTGTGTATCTTGGGTATTCTGTACTTTATGGCTAATAGCCACTTAGTGAGTATATGCCATGCATGGCCTTTTGGATCTGGGTTGCCTCCTTAGGATGCTTTTATTCTAGTTCCATCCATCTGCCTGCAAACTTCATGATGTCCTTATTTTAAATAGCTGGATAGTAAACATAGATACAGTGTTCTCTGTATCCATTCTTCAGCTGAGGGGCATCTGGGTCATTTCCAGTTTCTGGTTATCAC